>NW_027362991.1:1075000-1197500 GCF_046119375.1 Phyllobates terribilis
AATTATATATATATATATATATATTATATATATATATATATATATATATATATATATATATATATATATATATATATACACACACACTTTCATATTTTGGTTGTTAAAGAAAAACAAAAAACTTAAGAACTCTGTATATGCGAGTATATAAAAAAAAATCCATTTAGTTTGCCTTGCATTTTTATGATACCTGTGACTTTTTCTTTTGATTGAGCCGTGGAAGAGTTTTTATTTATCTTTTTTTTTTCTGGGGGGGGGGGGGGGTGCAAAAGCTGTAGTTTTGAACTATATTTACTGGAATAGGGAATAAAATTCAAATTCTGATCTTGCATTTTTTATGCGATTCAAACATTTAGGTCAATTTTTTAAATATATTTAAAAACATTTTTTTATTTAATTTTCATTGTATTGTTTTGGTGGTTTCCTGGTAGAGTCGCCGATCCTATCCAGTATGGCTTTCTCTTTTGAAGCGTTAGTCTACTTTACAGGGTTTTTTTTTTGAGGAGGTTAAAAAACGACAGGTTTCTCAAGAAGAAACCCATTTTCGAAATGCTCCTTTTTCGGGGAGTTTTTAACTTTCCTGTAGAGTTTCTTTAGCTTTCGGGAAGATTTTTTTTTTTAATGAAGCGGCTCTTTGCAGCTTTTGGTTGGAACGGATTCCATCAGGATCTATTTCAGAGAAGTGACAAGCACTTTTCTTATTTTTTTCCACCAGGTGTTTTATTTTTTAGTTTTCTTTTAAAAGATTTTGAAAAAGTTCAAAAAACTTTTCATGAATAGGATTTTTTATTTTTTAAAGGATTTTGACGCAGATCCTCTACAAAAAAAAAAGCCTCAGTGTGAACAAAGCCTTAGGAAGTATATGTTTCCGAGGTCCTGAAAATGACCATAGAGACTGTAGAGAGAGGGACATATGCATGTGCGGCCGCCTCTCTGATATGTGACTGTAATAGGGGAGTCAAGTAAAGTCGGAGCTGTCACCAACCGTCCTGCGGCTCTGGACTAGGGGTGATATCAAACCGGACAACCTATTCCCTAAAATTCACATCGGCATTTTTGCCAGCGGTGGCTTCACCTTGCCATCCTCTCCTCCTGCTTCTCCTTCCTCCTGTCTTCCGCTGCTTTCTGCATTTCTTGCTCTTGCATCTTCTGTCGGATTACAGATAACTCCTGTCCTTGCTTCCGCCTCTGTTTCTCCTGCTCGATTCTCTCCCGTTTTTCTCGCTCTCCTCGCTCTTGTTGCTTTTGTGCTATCAGCTCCATCATCCTGTGGACAAATATCGGTAGAGAATCACTTCCAGCATTCAGTTGCGGATACGATCCCAATATTTTTGATATGAAGTCTTTCCATTTCCACTATAGTCTGTCATTAGCTCACTGACAATTAAAGGGGTATTCCCATCTCCAAGATCTTATCCCAACATGTAGTAGGTGTAATAATAATAATATTAGCAAATACCTCCAATTAGAAATGTAGTATAGTTCTTCTGATTATCCCATATGCAGGGCATCGCAGGAGCTTATGTATCCATGGTTACGACCACTAGCAACTAACTAACTGTCACTACGAGTGGTCGTAACCATGAATACCTAAGCGACTGCAATGCCCTGCACATGGGATAATCAGAAGAACTTTACTACATTTCTAATTGGAGGTATTTGTTAATATTATTATTGCACCTACTACAAATTGGGATAGGATCTTGGGGGATGGGAATACCCCTTTAAAGGGCATGTCTAGTATCAGCGGTCATACATGCCCAGTGCCACCTCCTGAAAGTTTGTACAGAAGAACTACAGAGTGATTCCTACTATTGTACAGGCTGGCAATAAGAATCAGCGGCTTCCTATCACTAGCACATTACATGGACACTCTGAAAAAAAGTTAAAAGGACAGCAGAGGGCGCCGTGGGTATTTTAGCGAAAATTATGGGTCTCCTACCCATGGGCACCCCGCTCCGATCACATTATGGCATTGGCCACCAGAAATGGTAAGTCTTTGAGATCGGAGATTGACAGCAGCAATTTGAGTTAGTTCTTGTCGCTGCTGTCAAAGGCAGGTGCCGACAGTATAATACAGCTGGCAGCTACTGTGTGAGGAGCAGGCCCAGCTCTTGAGTCCGCTCTATGCACCCAAGAAGGTCGTGTGATGAACACGTACATCAAACGTCGGGAAAGGAGTAATCATATCCACTATCAATGGCAACGCAGGGGGAGAAAACTATGGAGAATCTAATTGCAGGAAAAACCTAACCCCTAGTGAGGTTACTCATAACAGATAATATTTTAGCTTTATGCTTAATGGCAGATGCTTCTGGGCATCTCTTTTCCCATCCGCACTGGGTGTCATATATGAGCCCCCTGTCTGCTAACCCTATAGACCCTGGAGCTTTCATGAGATTTACCTTCTTGTCTGCCGCTCCTTCTCCTCCTCGGTTAAAGATGCTCTTTCTTTATAGGAAACAAAAGTGTCAACACCAATTAGATTAAATGACATTGGAGATTTTGTGGCACCGACCGGGAAAAAAAAAAAAAAAAATTATAATAATATATATATATACACGCACACATACATGCATACAACATGGAGGCCTATAGCCCGGCTGCAAGGAGCCACAGGGGCCCTGTGTACACAGGACAATGATAAAACGTAATTATAGGTTAGAATTTCTGACCTGAACTTGCATCCATTTCCGGTGAACCTGTGTCCATTTCTTGTGGCTCCTGCCCGCCTGCAACCTCTTTGGTGTCCAGCACAGTGGGCTCATCGATGTCGGGATCATCTTCGTGTTCCATCAGCCTGGAACAGCCACAATGAGACTCCAGCAAGCAGTGAGACATTCCTACACTACTCAAATTGCCTATTCAGGGAGGAAGAGGACTTGAACTCTAGGTGGCACAAGAGGTAGCACTAGAGTTCAAGTCCTCTTCCTCCCTGATGAGGCAATTTGGATATTTAATTTCACAGAGGAGCATGCATGGCATAAGTCTCCTCACTCTGGCATGCCAGACCTGGCTTGTCACTCTCCACAAGGAGAATGTCACCCGTTAGATCCCATTCCTGGTCTATGCACAACGCTCCTTACCAGTCCATGGCCGACTCTATTCCTTGATTTCCAGTGGCAGCCACGGCTTTTTCCCTATTCCAGGAAGAGATGGCACAAAGTTTTATTAAGACATGTTGACCCTCTACCCCACCACAAGCTCCAGGGCCTGGGTGCACCTGTAACTACTGCACCCACTATAGTTACGCCCTTGGCCCAAATGGACTCACCAAATTATCCGTCGTGATCGTGGGGCACACACGCCCTATGCAGTTAGCACCTAGGGGCAGTCCCCTTTCAGAAAATCCAGTGTTTGTTATACACTGTGCTTTATTCAACCTCCCCGGGTCCAGAGCTGAGCCTCCGCCGCTGCTCCCAGTGTTTGTTATTGTCTGCAACCAATCAGTGAGCTCAGAGTGGGGGTGTTCCATTTACACGAGCTCACCGATTGGCTGCCGTGCTGTCCACGCAGGGCAGCAGCCAAAAAGTGACAACAGCGGAGAATAAGTGCTGGACCTGGTAAGGGTGAGCAAAGAATGGTTTGTCTCCTTGGACTGGGATTTTCTGAAAAGATACCCCTTTAAGCCATTTAACAGAATTGAGTGGGATCAAATAACCAACACCCCGGTGGTCCTCATCCTTAGCCATTAAAGAACCGTGATTCCAATGGTGTTAGAATGAGGATCCCACTAACTGGACCCCCTGAACACCAAAACCATGGACCTTCTTTTTCTCCAGGGTTGATCATTTGACTGTGACCCTACTACATAGGACTCCATGCATTTCTATGGGCCTTAGTGATACCAGATATGTTTCGCCTTCTCAAAGTTTCGCAAAGTAATCGGGAATAAAAAGTGGCCGATGGTGTAATAACCCTACCCATTGTGAGAATGGGCGTCCCCCCTAGTAAAATATTCTCAGGACCCTGGTCCGACGTCTACGTCGATATCCATGGCTGCCGACCCATTGTGGTGCAAACGTTCTCGCCCGATACTTGAATGCAGACATCTAGGGTACCTCTTGGCTTGGCCTACTGCGATGTCACGGGGTCTAGTAATCACAAAGATGTCTGACTGCCCGGGTCTGGCAGCCAGGGTTAGTAACATAGACATTGGACCAGGATCCTGAAAATCTTTTTGCTCAACTACAGTGTCCCCTTTACCTTCAAGGGTTCTTCCCATCTTCATAGATGGTTATTTTTGGATAGTGCTTGCATAAACTAGCAATTTTGCCATTTACTGCAAGTTAAAATTTGCAGCCGTTCTTGAGATATTAACACATTTCTATTGTTTTTCTCCTCGTTGCCTAGGAGACCGACCACTGCTGCTGCTGTCTAGCTTTAAAGCAATGAGGTAAAGCTGCCTGAAATTTGGAAATAAATGGCGCTCTCTAACCATCCTAGCGTCAAAACAGTGCTTACAAGCCGAATAGAAAAGAGCCCGTAAGCTCTGTGCTTGTTCCGCTGTCATGCAGAGGTGCTCGTTCTCCAAGGCAACGAGCTGTAAACAAAAATAAAAGTGTTAATATCTCAAAAACGACTGAAAATGTTAATAAGCAGCAAATTGCAAAATAGCTTGCATTTACTGGCTCTATCAGATAATGGGCCGTGTCTGGTACTGCGGAGTGAATAGAGTTGAGCAGCAATATCACACACAACCGGTGACGCTTTTTCAGGAGGACTTTTCTTTTTCTCATACTGTACCACAGAGGTGAAAAAAAAAAGGATATATATCTTACGCTCTGCTCGGGGGGAATCCCATCTCTATGAGACTTTCCAGCGCTGAACACTCGGACATTTCTAGAAATAGGAAACACAAGGGTACAACGGTGATGAATTATGTACCAAGAGTACAACTTATCATTTATCCGGACGATCGGTGACAAGTGCGTGACCAATAGGGCGTCCCACTACTGGAACCCCAATCAATCATGAGAGAGGGGTCCCGAGTATCCGCAAAAGGCTGTGAGACTGATGGAAATGTCCTATGGGCAGGCTTCACAAATCCATACGTTTCGCAGAGCAACTGGACTTGATAAGTTGTCATCATGGTAAAATCCTTTACAGGAGAGTATAAACCTAAATTTATCTCCTAGGAGTCTTTAAAATAATCCATTCAACACAACTGTACAGACAGAGTGACATTTGTTTCGCCCACGCTTTATCAGGGGGTTTAGGTACAGAGCACTGAGGTAATTTCTTAACAGTAACACACCCAGGTTTATGAGAACGCGAGTCCTTCATTTGATTGGAGCGGAAGTCAAGCATGTGCCCCGTCACTCGATTCAATATCTTTAAGACTGACCGAGATTACCAAGTCCAAGCATTAGTAAATGGAGCGTTAGTAGAGACCTCAACTGTTAAGTTTGGGTCAGGAGACCCGCTGCCAACCTGTTTCTTGTGGTCAAGCATTCAGACAGTGAAACACAGATGCGTAAAGATTTACTTTTCACAAGACTGGTTGAATTTTTCACTTTGGAGTACATATACTTTTTTACAGTACAGCCATACCATTGTCCCCACCTCTGAGGAAGCCATAAAAGCGGCGAAACATCTTGGGGGGTTTTGGAGTGTGTTTTAGATCTAAAAAGAACCTGTCCCCTTGGATAACGTTATTTACCTGTAGATAGAGGGTCAATTTGCAAGTAAATAGCGTTACGATGCCGGCCAGCCACCTTACCAAAGGTACGGCTGCTGGGAGAAAATTAACTTATTTCTTGTAAAGCATCTGGGGAACTATGGTTTATAGCATACGTGGTGTGGACATGAGAAATAACACATTTCTGGCCATTTTACCATTTCTTATTTTGCTTTTTTTTTACCTTTGCAGGCTACATTTCAAATTTTCAGTTCTCTCTGAGCTTGTGGGAAAAGACTAGATATTATAAAACATTCTATATACTGCACTCAAGGAAAGAGGTTCCTGCTCTCCCTTCTCCGTAGATGACAGAAGCAGCAGCAGCCTGGAGGACATTATACAGCAGTACTGAGCAGTGTGACTGTGAATCCAGCGTGGAAGTAAAATACATTTCCTAAAGCTGCAGCACAATCTGCCTTGTTTCTCCCAAGTCTGAGTGCTCTGCACTCCTCCCTCTTTATAGAGAATAAGAGGAACTGTAATCTGATCCTGCAGTGATCTGGAAATCCATAATTTCTTGACAAAGATAGATTTGAGCAGGATTTTTTTTCCCCCGAGTGGATGAGGAGTTCAGGAACTGGGGAAGGGGGGAAAAGTGGCTCATAATTTCACAGTCTTATTCAGCCCGTGATTCATAGATTGGACGCGGGCTTTTCCTGACCTGAACTCAGCAGCCTCCCATAGAGAATCAAAGAGAATCTGTCACCAGGTTGTTGCTCTCATCTGAGGCAAGCATAATGTAGGGAAAGAGATCCTGATTCCAGCAACGTATCACTTACTGGTGGAGGTGGCCATTTTGTCCATATATTTGTCCCATCTCCATGATCTCATCCCCATATGTAGTAGATGCAATAATAATAATAATAATAATAATATTTAGCAAAATACCTCCAATTAGAAATGTAACATAGTTCTTCTGATTTGCTGCGGTTTACCCCATTACAGTACCTTAGATATCCATGGTAACGACCACTAACAACTAACTGTCACTAAATGAGTGGTCGTAATCATGGAGGTACTGTAATGCCCTGCACACAGGGTAATAGATATAGCGAATCAGAAGAACTATACTACATTTCTAATTGGAGGTATTTGCTAATATTATTATTATACCTACTATATATTGGAATAGGATCATGGAGATGGGAATGCCCCTTTAAATTAATGTATCTACAGTTGGTTTGTTATTCTTAAATATTTACACATACTGTATTTATTTAATTTTCTCGTGCCTTTAAGATTGACAACAAATCGTTAGGACGGGTCATCAGCATTGGACAGATTGGTGACAGGTCAATGCCGGTAAGGGGTCACCTCCGATCAGCCTGTTATCAGTGCCGGTAACTGCTGATTTAAAGGGGATGTGGGGGGGTGATGTGCTGGACCCGAGTAATCTGATATTGATTAAAGTTGGTCCAAACCGATTCGCAGGATCCTTTCCATCTATGACCAGAAACGCCTCCTACCTCCTGGCATCCGCGGTTCTTCTTTTGATTAGCCGGCCTGGTGACACATCCTACTGCAATGATGACATCACGCAACAACGGCATCACGCAGCAACGACCGCATCACGCGACAGGTCGCATCGAGCAGCGACAGGCCGCATCGCGCAGCGACAACCGCAACACGCAGCAATGGCCCCATCACACAGCGACAACTGCAACACGCAGCGACAATGACATCACGCAGCGACGGCCGCATGACGCAATGACATCACGCAGCGACAATGACATGAAAAAGCGACGGCCGCAACACGAAGCGATGGCCGCATGACGCAGCGACAATGACATCACGCAGCGACGGCTGTATTACGCAGCGACAACTGCAACACGCAGCGACAACTGCAACACGCAGCGACAACTGCAACACGCAGCAATAATGACATCACGCAGCGATGGCCGCATGATGCAGTGACAATGACATCACGCAGCGACGGCCGCATGATGCAGTGACAATGACATCACGCAGCGACGGCCGCATGATGCAGTGACAATGACATCACGCAGCGACGGCTGTATTACGCAGCGACAGTGACATCACGCAGCGACAACTGCAACACGCAGCGACAACTGCAACACGCAGCAATAATGACATCACGCAGCGACGGCCGCATGATGCAGTGACAATGACATCACGCAGCGACGGCCGCATGATGCAGTGACAATGACATCACGCAGCGACGGCCGCATGATGCAGTGACAATGACATCACGCAGCGACGGCCGCATGATGCAGTGACAATGACATCACGCAGCGACGGCCGCATGATGCAGTGACAATGACATCACGCAGCGACGGCCGCATGATGCAGCGACAATGACATCACGCAGCGACGGCCGCATGATGCAGCGACAATGACATCACGCAGCGACGGCCACATGATGCAGCGACAATGACATCACGCAGCGACAATGACATCACGCAGTGACAATGACATCACGCCAGGCAAACAAATCAAAAGGGCCCCTTTAAATCCATCCCCATAGACGAGATACCCGTTGGCTAAACGCACACAGCGATGTCAGACTCCAAGGAACACAATGGACCGGTGAGGAGACCGGTCAGCCCAGCAGCCTCCCCCTATCCCAGCACCTGCAGTGTTAATCCCGCGCCTAGCACTGACATGCGGTAATATATATATATATATATATATATATATATATATATATATATATATATATGTATATATATATATATATATATATATATACACACGTGTGACCCCAGACAATGCGCCGGTACCGCAGACAAGCGCCTCCTGCACCAGATAACGAGATAAGCGCCATTCTATGCGCTAAACAGAGACAGGAGAAGAGGCCAGTGACGTCACGTGATCTCACTCACCGGCGGCTCCTGGAAAAACCACGTGACGCTGCACCCGAAGAGGGGCGGGGATAGAACCGCTTCCCACTATGTACGGAAGCCGAAAAGTGACAAATCGCTGAATGGTCTTTTTTTTTTTTTCCTTTCGTGCGTAATGCGTAACGTAGCGCGGACGTCGAGGAGGCCTCAAGCCGCTGCCTAGCAACGGAAGCGGTTACTGCGCTGCGGCCGCCTGTGCTGCTGCTGGTTACGTCTCATTGTTGTCAACCGCCGACCGCACAGCTCAGCAGTCTGTGTGTGTGAATTACTGCCAGTGTACTGCTGGCACAAAGGAATGTGAAGGCAATGTTTGACTTATGGAGAGTAAGAAAAATGTTAAACTGCAATGTGTAAAAAATAGAAAACGTTCAGCAAAACAAGCAGACCCCGGCAGGTGATGGCTGTGTACTACAGCCAGGACCTGCCGCCAACAACGCACCGCCTGCAATTGTTAACCTGTTAAATGCCGCTGTCAAACTCTGAGAGCGACATTTAACACGTGCCAGCAGGGGGCGCGTCATCTTATGTGACCATCGGTGCCCCCGTGACGTGATTGTTTATTGCCGATGGGATGCAATGGCAACGGGGTCTGTTGAAGACCTCCGTTGTTGTCATTCCTTCAAAACCTGCCAGTACCCCGGCTTCAAAGGAGATTGTGATTTTTTACTATATACAGCAATACTGTGACATCGTCTGTATATAGCACAAGAGGTCAGATGATCGCAGCCTCAAGGGACTCTGTCAGCACTAATGACTGTTCAAACAAAGCACAGGAGCTCTGTGCATCATTAAATACTCCCTCCCACCTGCTTGTTTTACCTCTATCTCCTCCTCCTCTTCTTTGATTGACAGCTCTGGTATCATAGGGCCAGAGAAAGGTGGAGATGGATGGAAATCAAGCAGGTGGGAAGGTGTATATAAATGATTGGCCCCACCGTGATGCATTACACACATGTACTTGGTTTGAACAGTCATTTCTGGGCTGGGAGAGTCCCTTTAAGTGACGCATTCAGACGTCCATATAAATCAGACCACAATGCACGGACTGGCCAACCCGAGCGCAGAGGCAGGCAAACTAGGCATTTGCCTAGGGCCCCCATTAACTAAGGGGCCCCTGCCTTTGGGCATTGATTATCTTTTTTTCTCTTCGTTTGTACTGCGCCACCGAGCTTGACGGCTTCTTATATTTCTATGAAGCTGTCACGCCCAGGTGCAGTCCGTGCATTGCTGTCTGATCTCAGACCGATGTGTGAATGAGCCCTTACACTTAGCTCTAATCATGCCCACCACTCCTTGACTGACATTCAGCTCAGCAGATGCACTGCGGAGCAGGATGATCAGAAACCGGTGGGGATGATTAGAGCGCACTCACTTTACAGAACCCCGACGCTGTGCTGATGACCGTAAATGGGAGGCTGCAGGGAGAATAAAGCAAAATGTTCTTCCTACAGCCGCACTTCCAATTAAAGGTGTTTTCAGGCCTTGGGGTACAAGTCTGCAGTGCCTCTATGTGACTGCAGACTTGTAAATCCTCACAGGGCACGCTGTCATGATTATCTGGCACCAGGCGCTGCAAGTATGTGTTTTGCATACGTACAGTCACTTGCCGACAAGATGGGCACAGTCTCACTCAATACAAGTGAATTGAGCGAGGCTGGACACGTCTAGTTGGAATGTTGCCAGAAGTATGCAAATCGGCACTGGAGAATCTTGACTGTGTGCACTGTGAAGAGTCACACGTCTGCAGTCACATAGAGTGACCGAAGACTTGAGCCCCAAGCCTGGAAAACCCCTTTAAGACACCTGCACATTTTTTAAAAATGGTATTTTTACACAGATTACCACGTTTGGCTGCACGTACATACCACTTTGTAGAGAGAAAAAAAGTTTGAACTGCTAGAATTGCTATTTTTCGGTCGCCACACTTCCCCTCCTTAAAAAGTTGATAAAAACTGATAGAAACCTTAAATATACCCCAAAATAGTATCAGTAAAAACAGTAGTTCGCCGTGCAAAAAATAAAAAAAAACACTCATACAGGTCCATCCTCGAAAAAATAAGATAAATGACAGATTTCAGAAAAAGGCCAAAACAAATAAAAAAATGTATTAGAAACTTCGGAATTTTTTTTTTGACCACTAAAATATATATAAAAAAATCCATAAGTTTGGTATTGCCATAACTGTATTGACCAGGTCATTTTTACTCCACAATGAATGAGATAAAAAAAAAATATATATATGTAAATTAAAAAAATAATGACAGAATTGCGTTTTTTTCCTACATGGTGAGATGACAAGAACTATCAGATACATGTTATATAGGAAACTAACCAGAAAAATTACAATTTTTTCTTTTTCCCCCACAGGTTTCCCATCTGTGACGATCAACAAATAAATTGATGAAGTTGGCGCAGACACAAGGACCGTGATCACCAAAGATCTTTATCCCATACGATCCAGGAAACAATGGAGGGCTATAGATATTCACATTTTGATGGCTTTAGGAACCTAACGCCAAGGCCAGAGACGACCCAGGTCAACTGTGATCCTGGGGGGGAGAGTTCATATCTATATGGGGTACCTCTGCGCTCGTCACCGGTACCACAGGACGATAGCACCATCACCTTCTCTGATACTCTGTGCAGCCAAAGCGGAGGATGTCAGTATGACGACACAGTGTATCCTGTAAGCCTAATTTTCGTGATGTAATACACCTTATAACAAAATGGGGGCTTGAGGAATACGTATCATTAAAGCTCTGTCACCAGATCTTTTGTAAATTGTAAACATCTATAAATAGATCTATTAGACTTGATGAGGCTGGTGTGGTTACTTTGAAAACCCACGGCAAAATGGCCGTTTGTGAAAATTTTCTAGCTCGATGAGATCAGAACATGAATTATGCTCATCTTCATATCAGGCACACTCAGCCATTCTGATGTGGATTTTCAAAGTCAGCACACTAGCCTCATAAGGTCTAAGATCTTATTTACTAATATATGCAATTTGTAGTGTATTAGACTTGATGAGGCCGATGTACTTGAAAATCCATGTCAGAATGGATGTTTAATCTACGGCTACGGGCATACTATTATTGCCACGTCTGTAGCTGCACAGGGGCCAAAGAGGTAAGGGGGCTACTACCACCAAACTTGTTTATTTTTTTTAGGTTTAGTGGTTAAAAAAAAATTAGAAATATGTAAAAGTAAAAATAATCTTGGTTGGTGTTATTATTTTTTTGCAATTTTACTGTTGATGGAGTTGTTTGAGGACTTGCTTTTTGCCCGTTGTGTACTCCAGTTTTTATTGATATAATTTTGGGATATAAACAATGTTTTGATCACTTTTTATTGCATTTTTATAGAAAGGTGCGGCAAATGAAAAACAGCTATTCTGGCAATTTATAATTAAAAAAAGTAAAAAAAAAAAAAATAGATGCCTGTATATATTTTTTCTTTTTTGATTTTTTACTTTTTTTTTTAGTTTCCCTAAGGGAACATTGAATATTGCGAAGGGTTTAAAAGTCCAGCTGAAGCATGTAAATTGCTACATTTAATATTAGGATTAAACAGTAATTCTGTCATGTATTTTCAAAATAAGTATACCAACCTCATCAGGATCTTTTTAATAATGTATGCCGTTTATATTTTCTAATTCTGGTTAGAGATCCACCTTAAGACCGGATTGTACAACCAAGAGAAATGAATTATTCTTTTATGTATTGACACCAACTGCAATGCTGGTAATATCACACCTTCAGTAGCAAAAATATTAATAATCAGTAAATGAAACGTTGCACATCTGCCTTCAATCATGTATTGTGTTGTTTTTGAACATTTCCTATGAGAGTTTGGATGATTTAATATTTTTATCCACATGTTAAAGGGAATCTGTCACCATGTTTTGTCCACCTAATCTGAGTTCAGTATAATGTAAGGGCAGAGACCCTGATTCCAGCGATATGTCACTTACTGGGCTGCTTGCTGTTGTTTTGATAGAAGGAGACTATCACTAGAGGACTAGTAAACCTTCTGCCATGTAGATCTCCATATTCATAAGCTCTGTCTAACCCCACCCCCAACACTGATTGGCTGCTTTCTGCCTATGCACCACAGTGTACACAGAAAGGAGTCAGTCAGTGGTGTGGGTGGGGTTATACAGAGCTCAGCATTCCAATCAGTGGTGTGGGCGGCGTTATACAAAGCTCAGCATTCCAATCAGTTTTGTGGGCGGGGTTATACAGAGCTCAGCATTCCAATCAGTGGTGTGGCGGCACTATACAGAGCTCAGCATTCCAATCAGTGGTGTGGGCGGGGTTATACACAGCTCAGCATTCCAATCAGTGGTGTGGGCGGGGTTATACAGAGCTAAGCATTCCAATCAGAGGTGTGGGCGTGGTTATACAGGGCTCAGCATTCCAATCAGTGGTGTGGGCAGGGTTATACAGGACTCAGCATTCCCATCAGTGGTGTGGGCGGGGTTATACAGGGCTAAGCATTCCAATCAGTGGTGTGGCGGCGCTATACAGAGCTCAGCATTCCGATCAGTGGTGTGGGCGGGGTTATACAGAGCTCAACATTCCGATCAGTGGTGTGGGCGGGGTTATACAGAGCTCAGCATTCCAATCAGTGGTGTGGGCGGGGTTATACATAGCTCAGCATTCCGATCAGTGGTGTGGGTGGGGTTATACAGAGCTCAGCATTCCAATCAGTGGTGTGGGCGGGGTTATACAGAGCTCAGCATTCCGATCAGTGGTGTGGGCGGGGTTATACAGAGCTCAGCATTCCAATCAGTGGTGTGGGCGGGGTTATACAGAGCTCAGCATTCCGTTCAGTGGTGTGGACGGGGCTACACAGAGCTCAGCATTCCAATCAGTGGTGTGGGGGCGGGGTATACAGAGCTCAGCATTCCAATCAGTGGTGTGGGCGGGGTTATACATAGCTCAGCATTCCGATCAGTGGTGTGGGTGGGGTTATACAGAGCTCAGCATTCCAATCAGTGGTGTGGGCGGGGTTATACAGAGCTCAGCATTCCGATCAGTGGTGTGGGCGGGGTTATACAGAGCTCAGCATTCCAATCAGTGGTGTGGGCGGGGTTATACAGAGCTCAGCATTCCGTTCAGTGGTGTGGACGGGGCTACACAGAGCTCAGCATTCCAATCAGTGGTGTGGGGGCGGGGTATACAGAGCTCAGCATTCCTCTCAGTGGTGTGGGTGGGGTTATACACAGCTCAGCATTCCAATCAGTGGTGTGGCGGCGCTATACAGAGCTCAGCATTCCAATCAGTGGTGTGGGCGGGGTTATACAGAGCTCAGAATTCCTATCAGTGGTGTGGGCGGGATTATACAGAGCTCAGCATTCCAATTAGTGGTGTGGGCGCGGTTACACAGAGCTCAGCATTCTGATCAGTGGTGTGGGTGGGGTTATACAGAGCTCAGCATTCCAATCAGTGGTGTGGGCGGGGTTATACAGAGCTCAGCATTCCAATCAGTGGTGTGGGCGGGGTTATACCCAGCTCAGCATTCCAATCAGTGGTGTGGGCGGGGTTATACACTGCTCAGCATTCCAATCAGTGGTGTGGGCGGGGTTATATAGAGCTCAGCATTCCAATCAGAGGTGTGGGCGGGGTTATACAGAGCTTAGCATTCCAATCAGTGGTGTGGGCGGGGTTATATAGAGCTCAGCATTCCAATCAGAGGTGTGGGCGGGGTTATACAGGGCTCAGCATTCCAATCAGTGGTGTGGGCGGGGTTATACAGGACTCAGCATTCCAATCAGTGGTGTGGGCGGGGTTATACAGGGCTCAGCATTCCAATCAGTGGAGTGGCGGCGCTATACAGAGCTCAGCATTCCAATCAGTGGTGTGGATGGGGTTATACAGAGCTCAGCATTCCGATCAGTGGTATGGGCGGGGTTATACAGAGCTCAGCTTTCCGATCAGTGGTGTGGGCTGGGCTATACAGAGCTCAGCATTCCAATCAGTGGTGTGGGCGGAGTTATACAGAGCTCAGCATTGCGATCAGTGGTGTGGGTGGGGTTATACAGAGATCAGCATTCCAATCAGTGATGTGGGCGGGGTTATACAGAGCTCAGCATTCCAATCAGTGGTGTGGGCGGGGTTATACACAGCTCAGCATTCCAATCAGTGGTGTGGCTGGCGTTATATAGAGATCAGCATTCCAATCAGTGATGTGGGCGGGGTTATACAGAGCTCAGCATTCCAATCAGTGGTGTGGGCGGGGCTACACAGAGCTCAGCATTCCAATCAGTGGTGTGGACCGGGTTATACAGAGCTCAGCATTCAGACAAGTGCTAGATCTGCAGCAGAGAAAACAGGGATTTTATTAAAACTACAACAAGCTGCCCAGTAAGTGGCACATTGTTGGAATCAGGGTCTCTGCCCCTACATCATGCTACTTTCCCATCAAATAGCAAAAACCTGGTGACAGATTCCCTTTAAATATAAAGCTGAACTCAGACAAGCATATGAAAAATTGTACAATTTTTTGGCCAAGAAAAATACAGACCATTTTTTATATGTACGGTGTTCTCTTTTTCCGTTTTTGTCATCCATATAATTTATCTGTTTTACATCCAGAATTAAAAATATAATTAAAGGCCCGATTCAGTTTTTTATGTAATCTTTGTACTGGATCCATTTTTCTTATGCAACCACTGAAAGCATGAACTTAGGACTAATAAGCGTGATGTTATCTTGGCTCTCGGCAGCTTGTCCTTTTTTTTGGAAAATGATGATAATTTTCTCCATGTTTAAAATACAAACTTTGGGAGTTTCTCTCACCTTTACTACGTACTGTAAATTAATGACTATTAGAAGTCACTGTGACACTATGAAATCCCGAGGCTGAGGATCGGGGGCTTTACACAGAATTATGAGTTACTTTGTAATAGTCTTAATAATTTATAGTATGGGAACATTATTCCTTATAATCTACATATGAAATGCTGCAGAACATCATTGTGAAGAGGAGATGGGAGCGCCTTGTCAGTTGATGACAGGATAATATAAATTACATTTTTCAGATTCAAAATTAGATTCTGCAGCAGATGAGGAATGTATTAGAGTAAATCCCATAGCCGTATGAGCCACAATGTCTCCAAAAAGTGTCAGCCACAACCCCCCTTTTATAGTGTCAAGTATTGTGCCTCCAAACAATGCAAGTCAATGTGCCTAAAAATAATCATCCAAGAACTTGTATCCACTTTGCTCTATATACAGTGCCATGACAATGGCCACCTCAAACAGTGCCAACCACAATGTGCTCCTAAAATACAGCACACTCTATACACGCTTATCTATCCCTTGTGTATTATGTTTGTACAGTTTATATCTATTGTAAAATTTGGCTGTTTTGTTTTCTCCATATTTGACCATATTGTCAGAGGGTTTGTCTGCTTTGTTTCCCACATATGTTTTGTATTTTGAAACACAAACTTTATGGCTATTTGCATGCTATTTTAAAGCCTACCTGTTATCAGACTTTATGATACGAAATCTGCATACATTACTAAACAGAACTCAGACCTGATGGGGCTGGTGTAAACTTAATCTCTGCCTACCTAGCCTTCACAGCTCCTCAGTGACCCTCCTCCCTGCTGCCGAATCTCTAACCACCTAGCCTGATTCAAAGCTCCCCAGTGACCCTCCTCTTTGCTACTGAATTTCCACCCACCTAGCCTGATTGACAGCTCCTTTGCGACCCTCTTCGCAGCTACTGAATCTCAACCCACCTATCTGGTTTCATAGCCCCTCAGAGACTCTCCTCCCTGCTTTCGAATACCCAACCAACTAAACTGATTCACAGCTCTTCACTAACCTCCTTCCTCCTACTGAATTTCCACCCACCTAGCCTGATTCAGAGCTCCTCAGAGACCCTTCTACCTGCTGCTACTGAATCTCCATGACCCGCCCCCTGGGCCGTGTGGTACTCGGTGCCGGGCCTGTCATTGCTAAGGGAGATGTCACAGTGGCGGTGACCTGGTCCGTAACCCAGGGCGGTCATTCAAAGGGGGAATATTTACAGGGGATATATGTACAAAGTTTGTGACGCCACCTGTGGTATGCGGCTAAAGGGAGCCGCCGCTGCGGAGCAGATCCTCTGGAGCTGATGTTAGTGCAGCAGGGATGGTGTGGCTCTCCACAGGTAGAGCTTAACTTCATGGGAGTGTAGATGTTGTAAGTGATGCTGGGCGTTGTAGTGCAGGGGTGATGGCGCAGATAATAATCACAGAGACAGTGGGGTGCAGTCTTCCGAGTTTACTCACAGTTGTTAAGTTCCTCAGGTTACAGGTTCCGGACTACAACCTCCCACGTCGCGCTGCGTTCACCAGGCAGGGGTTCAGCAATCCCTCAGGTAGTTCAAGAGTGCCTGACAGGACCCCTTTCTATGTACCTTCCTCAGTCGTCTTCCTGCGCTGGCTCTCGCCCTCCTGCCCTGCGCCTCACAATCAGTGTCCCAAGCTGGTAGCCTCAGGTCTTGTCGGGCGACCTGCAGTCCCCTGGACCCTCTGTGGCCACCTTTTCGGCGATATAATTGTGGTTGTGGCCACTGCACCTTGCAAGTACAGCAGCCTCCGGTTCCTAGCTGAGCCTTGTAGTTCTCCACTAGTTTAGGGGCCGGTCCCCTCTGCGGCTCGATCACTCCACCGCCTGGCAGATTCGGGCGTACGGGTGGCCTCCAGCACTTTCCGTACCCCTGGGATCCCTTCTGTTCCTGGAGCCTTCCTTCCTACTCCTCTCCTCTCTTCTCTCCTGGGCCTCTCTGCTAGGCCCGCACTGGAGCAGAGCTCGTACAGAGCCCCTGCTCCCTCCACTCTCCTCCTCTGA
Organism: Phyllobates terribilis; assembly: GCF_046119375.1. Lineage (NCBI taxonomy): Eukaryota > Metazoa > Chordata > Amphibia > Anura > Dendrobatidae > Phyllobates > Phyllobates terribilis. Next base: position 1,092,391 of record NW_027362991.1, read on the forward strand.
CTGACTTGTCTTTCTCTCTCTACTTCCCAAGATGGTTCCCTCTTTTATATCACTTCCTCACAAGTGCTCCCCTGATCTACGTCCTCCACCCACACCCACTACATGGTTCCCCCTCACTAGGTTCCCCTCCACTCTAGCCAGGGACTGTGCTCTCCCTTAGGAGCAATCTCGCCCTGCCCTACTGAAGTGGATGTGTTGGATGCAGGTGTTAGGGTCCGGGGCCGTACTCCATCCTTACCTGAGAGTGAGATACCACACCTCTGGGTGAGATGCAGTACCTCTGTGGCGACTGAACCCGCAGGGGCGCCACATCCACTTACCTAGCCTGATTGGCAGCTCCTCGGATACCACCTACTTGGATTCATAGCCCTTCAGAGACCCTCCTCCTTTCTACTGAATATCCACCCACCTAGCCTGATTCACAGCTCCCCAGTGACCCTCTCCCTACAACTGAATTTCCACGAACCTAGGCTGATTCAGAACCCCTCAATGACCCTCCTTCCTGCTACTGCTGACTCTCTGACCACCTAGCCTGTTTCACAGCTCCTTAATGTCTCTCCTACCTTCTGCTGCTAAGATCTCACACTGCTCAGTACAAGCTGCAGCTGTCAGTCACACTGGGTTGGTGGAGATTGAGCTATTTCATACTGATTTTAATATCACATCACATCATGTAACTTCTGATTATGCAGATTTATAAAATGTAAGATTTAATATTTTTTTCCCTGTAGGACTTCAGGCCGTATACAGCATTTCATACCGACAATACTGGTTTACTGGACTTATATGTACATCCACATAGTGAACTCATTCATCCTGCAACTGCTTCAGATTTTGTCGCTGGTACGTACACTCGAAAATACGGATTGCACAAGTAACGTGAGGATGAGATAACCACTGAGAAGTGATTGCTTGAGAAGAGGAAAGGTTAAGACTATTATGAGGCCAGCAGTCAGAGTAAAAACTGCAAGATTTCAGGCTTTTTTTAAAACAAACTATCATCTATCTATTCTATCACATATCTATCTATTGCTTATCTATCTCATATCTATCTATCTATTTATCTATCTTTCTAAGAAATATGGAAAATTGCAAAAAAACACCAAAAAATATAAGAAATGTTTAAAGGGGTTTTATAATTTTTTAAGCCTATCTGCATACTGTGCGTTTCATTTATCAAGCAGAGCCTTACTTACTGACCTCCTTGATGGAACAAATGTGAAAAAGAAAATGTGACGTTTTAAAATATTTTCTTTTTGCTTGTTAACAGAAAGTTTTCCGAGTTTATACAGACCTTGTGACGACCAATATGTAAGTGCATCATTGACTGTGAAGTTCATCTTCTGTTATGTGCTCTATTCAATCCTCATCTAGATTTACCGTTAGACCACTATACTATCAGTATTTGGTCAGTATTCGGTCAGTATTTTTTCTCAGGAGTGGGAGCCAAAACCAGGTGAGGAACAATCAGAGAAAAGGTATAATAGAAACAAGTCACCAATTCTGCATTTATCCCCCACTCCTGCTTTTGGCTCCCACTCCTGAGAAAAAATACTGACCGAATACTGATAGTGGGGCCGTGGCTTAAGTTGCATTGTGACTGGCTTTCACCCTACACAATAGAATGGTAAATGAATAAAAAAAGGCTCTTGGTGGTATATATATATATGAGAAGACATACAGTGCCTACAAGTTAGTATTCAACCCCCTGCAGATTTAGCTGGTTGACACATGCGGAATTAACTTGGCATTGTGACATTTGTACTGTAGATCAGCCTGGAAGTGGGAAATGCACTGCAGTAAATATTGTTGTTTTTTTTTTTTTTTTTAAAACGTTAAAAGTTAATTCAGAGTGTCATTTATTATTCAACCCCTCAAACCACAAGAATTCTGTTTGGTCCCCCTAAAGTACTAAGAAGTAGTTCAGGCACCAAGAATAATGAGCTTCACATGTGTGGATTAAAGATCTCTTTTGCCAGCCTTTTCTGACTATTTAAGACCCTCCACAAACTTGTGAACAGCACTCAGACATGGTCAACATGGGAAAGACAAAGGAGCATTCCAAGGCCATCAGAGACAAGATCGTGGAGGGTCACAAGGCTGGCAAGGGGTACAAAACCCTTTCCAAGGAGTTGGGCCTACCTGTCTCCACTGTTGGGAGCATCATCCGTAAGTGGAAGGCTTATGGAACTACTGTTAGCCTTCCACGGCCTGGACAGCCTTTGAAAGTGTCCCCCCGTGCCGAGGCCAGGCTTGTCCGAAGAGTCAAGGCTAACCCAAGGACAACAAGGAAGGAGCTCCGGGAAGATCTCATGGCAGTGGGGACATTGGTTTCAGTCAATACCATAAGTAACGTACTCCACCGCAATGGTCTCCGTTCCAGACGAGCCCGTAAGGTACCTTTACTATCAAAGCGTCATGTCAAGGCTCATCTACAGTTTGCTCATGATCACTTGGAGGACTCTGAGACAGACTGGTTCAAGGTTCTATGGTCTGATGAGACCAAGATCGAGATCTTTGGTGCCAACCACACACGTGACGTTTGAAGACTGGATGGCACTGCATACGACCCCAAGAATACCATCCCTACAGTCAAGCATGGTGGTGGCAGCATCATGCTGTGGGGCTGTTTCTCAGCCAAGGGGCCTGGCCATCTGGTCCGCATCCATGGGAAGATGGATAGCACGGCCTACGTGGAGATTTTGGCCAAGAACCTCCGCTCCTCCATCAAGGATCTTAAGATGGGTCGTAATTTCATCTTCCAACAAGACAACGACCCAAAGCACACAGCCAAGAAAACCAAGGCTTGGTTCAAGAGGGAAAAAGGCAAGGTGTTGGAGTGGCCTAGTCAGTCTCCTGACCTTAACCCAATTGAAAACTTGTGGAAGGAGCTCAAGAATAAAGTCCACATGAGACACCCAAAGAACCTAGATAACTTGGAGAAGATCTGCATGGAGGAGTGGGCCAAGATAACTCCACAGACCTGTGCCGGCCTGATCAGGTCTTATAAAAGACGATTATTAGCTGTAATTGCAAACAAGGGTTATTCCACAAAATATTAAACATAGGGGTTGTATAATAATTGACCCACACTTTTATGTTTAAAATGTAATAAAATTCAACTGAGCAACATAACTTTTTGGTTTGTAAGATTTATGCTTCTGTTCATAAAACCTACTCTCGTTTGCAGTTTGAAGGCTCTAACTTATTTGCATCTTATCAAACCAGCTAAATCTGCAGGGGGTTGAATACTACTTGTAGGCACTGTATATGTGTATGTATGTGCTCTGTATACATGTGTGTAGGTGCTCTGTGTATACGTGTGTGTGTATGTGTTCAGTGTATACATGCATGTGTGCTATGTGTATCTATACATCTACAAATGTTTTGCCCATGGTTGTTTCTGTAAATGCTGCAGTCATTGCTAAAAAAAAAAGAGTACAAAGAGCAGTTTTTCTAACCTCAGACAATGCCCTTAGACCCAGTTAACAATTTTGATTTCTTTGCAATTTTTCCTTTTTTTTTTAGATTTTTCCACAGTATTGCCTAAAATCAACATGAATGCAAAATTGGGCCCTAGGTCAAACGGAGGTGGTCTGAGTACAGAGCTGCCGCATTTCTTCTGACCCATATTCTTCTTACCTATATATGCCTATAAGGCCCCATTAACATGTCCAATTTTTCCTCGTATGAGAAAAACAGACAGATTATTCTGATCAGACTTTGATCAGCTTGGTTCGAGTGTCATACAATTTTCTCTTACGTGGAGAAAAAAAATGTTTCTCCAACTTCTCTTTCCTGACAGTCCTTGAAAATCGGATCGTACTTAGATATCATCTTTGTGCGGTCCGATTTTTTTCACGGACCCATAGACTTGTATTGCCGATCTTGACCCGAACCCTGGGATCAAAATCGGACATGTCGCTGCGATTTTCAAAGGAGAACTTGATCCAAAAGAAGAAATCAGACATCTGCACAGCTTCATAGACTATCAAAGGTTTGAGTGCTGTTCATGAAAAATTGGACATGTGAATGAGGCCTTATAGGCATATATGGGGCAGATGAATTCGGGTCAGGAGACATCCCATTTTGCACTTGGACCCTGCTTTATGGGTGTCTGAATTCAGCCTTAGGGCGAACACACAGTGTTGTATAAAAGTATTGTATTATGTGGTATGGGCCTTATGGAAGCTATGGTACAAATGATGAGTCCCATCACTGCTGCCAGCATGAAAGCACAACGTCAGTAGGTAAAAAGACGAACCAGTTTTACTTATAGTAGGGATCATAACTCATTTTCAAAAGTGAACACCCCCACGACGCTTGCAGCAGTGTACTGGGCTTATTTGCTGTCCCATAGCAGGATTAATAATCATGAGTTTTTGATACACTAGATTTTTTTTTATTTGTTCATACCACTTTTGACCACAAGAGGTCACCAAAGACTTATTGTTTGTTTTTTATGCACCTGTCAAGTTATACCTTGGCAGGTGCATAAAAAACTAAGATTGAGGAAGACGAGTGCGAAAAATGTTAAAGGGGAAACCAGCCAAATTCATGCTGCGCGAATCACTGGCAGCATAATGCCACGGCCCCACTATCAGTATTTAGTCAGCATTCGGTCAGTATTTTTTCTCTGGAGTGGGAGCCAAATCCAGGTGAGGAACAATCAGAGAAAAGGTATAATAGAAACAAGTCACCAATTCTGCATTTATCAACCACTCCTGCTTTTGGCTCCCACTCCTGAGAAAAATACTGACCAAATACTGATAGTGGGGTCGTGGCCTAAATCAGATACACATTTAAAAGGGGACTTTGTCCCTCTGCTGACAAGTTTGAGGCGGGTTCCCAGTTGATTGTTCTCTGCCTCAATCCATTTGACTGACAGGTCTCTACCTATGTGTGCAGAGACATGTCAGTCAAAGGGAGCGGAGCAAGGAGAAGCCACGCTGGACCCGCCTTGGATAAGTCAGCCATGACGCGAAGTTCTCGGATGGTTTTTAAATGTTTAAGCATGCCAGAGAAAACACTTTACACCTGTTTACACTGGACGTTGTGCTGCCGATAACGATGATTTTAAACGTTCTTACTCATCCGTACAGCCAGAGTCAGGTGGTTGCTAATTTATCTGGGCAGCTAGTGTCAGACACTTGCTCACTTGTCAGGGGTAGTCTCATGCTCACTGAGCCAGACGACAGATGCCTGGTGCTCGCTTACTTGCATAGACGAGTCGGACCAGGCACTTGCTCACTCACTCACGTACCTACTGCCCAGATTTACTACCTCAAGCAAGGAATTCATGTTCTTGTATGTATTATAGTAGTAAAAGTAATAATTTTGGATGTCAACATGACATTTTTAGCCTTGATTTTGCAAGAACCTTTTGCTTATTTTATATCATATAGTCATGCCAATGCTCCATTATATGTCACCCTTTATTTTTTGATACCAGTCCCAACTCAGATCAGCTGGCACCAGTACCACAGATACAGATTTTGACAAAAGCTATTTCCAGAACTTCACCATAGATGATAGCAGACGTCTGATTCCTTCCCCAGGACTTTTTAGTGAATATCCTTATCTTCAACAAAATGACTGTAACCCAATGGTAACCAAATATTTTATATTATTATATGCATCCTACATTATAGGTGTGATTATGTAGTATTAGTGGTATTATGCATTGTGTATTATTACCTACATGCACTGCTCTATTAAAGACCCCGGGCCCTTTTTTTTGTATGGAAATTGTGACCAGAGCATGCAGCATAAAATCAAGTGATCGAGTCTTCCGTGGATCATTTTCAGTGTGAATCCACATTACAATGGGAAAATCGATTGAACTGAGCTTATATGGCTGGAGAGGCTCCACCTGGTTGTAGGTAGGCACGACCAGACTCTGCAGGAAGTTAACCTTCTGTGTCCAGCAGAGTTTTCCTTCCCTGGCCTGTCCTCTGCCAGCTCCTCCCTCCAAACCTTGCCTGAATTTAGGTTCCTAGTTTCAATCCGTCTCTAATAATCTGTCCAGGTGTATGTTTGTTTTGATTCTCCTGTTCAGGACCCAGCTTGTTCTCTCATTTTGTCCGACTTCTCCACTCTTGACCTTGGCTTCGTATTTTGATCCTGTGTTGCCCGCCCCGACCTCGGACTGTCTGACCACATCTTTGCCTTTGCCCTGGGCGCTTTGTGTTGTGTCTCTGACCCTTTGGTCAGCTGCTGCAGGTCCGAGTACTGCCCTGGATTGGTACCTGGTGACTACCCAAACGGCCCAAGCCTATCCTCACCATCAGAGGAGGCTCTAGTGAAGACCAGGTAGCCACTTAGTTACGCCCCTCCAGGGTAAGCCCAGCCAGTGGCGCAGTGGGTCCATATCCACCGTCGTCACACAAGTGAGGCGACGACATCAGCCCCCTGATGATATCTTGTTACAGGCAGGATGATAAAAGGGAGAAGTGCATCCTCCTGTGACATCAAATTCCCTTCCAACGAAACGTCACAGGAAGTAAAGTAAAAAAACACATACAAGTGCTTCTCACAAAATTAGAATATCATCAAAAAGTTAATTTATTTCAGTTCTTCAATACAAAAAGTGACACTCATATCATATAGAGTCATTACACACAGAGTGATCTATTTCAAGTGTTTATTTCTGTTAATGTTGATGATTATGGCTTATAGCCAATGAAAACACAAAAGCCATTATCTCAGGAAATTAGAATATTTTAGAACAACAGCTTGAAAAATTATTTTAAAATCTGAAATGTCCTACTGAAATGTATGTTCAGTAAATGCCCTCAATACTTGGTCGGGGCTCCTTTTGCATCAATTACTTCATCAATGCGGCAATGTGGCATGGAGGCGATCAGCCTGTGGCACTGCTGAGGTGTTATGGAAGCCCAGGTGGCTTTGATAGCAGCCTTCAGCTCGTCTGCATTGTTGGGTCTGGTGTCTCTCATCTTCCTCTTGACAATACCCCATAGATTCTCTATAATAGATTCTCTATGGGGGTAAGGTCAGGCGAGTTTGCTGCCAATCAAGCACAGCGATACTGTTGTTTGTAAACCAGATACTGGTACTTTTGGCAGTGTGAACAGGGGCTAAGTCCTGCTGGAGAATGAAATTTCCATCTCCAAAAAGCTTGTCGGCAGAGGGAAGCATGAAGTGCTCTAAAATGTCCTGGTAGACGGCTGCGCTGACTTTGGTCTTGATAAAACACAGTGGACCTACAGCAGCAGACAGGGGCGTACATAGAAATCATGGGGCCCCATAGCAGAAGCTCTAATTGCCCCGCCGCCCCACTAAAAATAAATAAATATTTGTCTGTGTCACAGAAGAGCAGATCTCACAACTTTCCATCCTTTACATAGTAATTTTCCTCCTCCTGAAGTCCTAGATTCCGATTTCATTGCCCCATAAAGTGTGATTGCAACAAAAGTGCCCCCCAAAGACAGTATGATACCCCCATGCATTCCTCCACATGCACAGTATAATGACCCTATTGTACCCCACTTCATCTCCCAAGGCAAAGTATGGTGACCCTAACACAGTATGGTCCCCCAACTGTGACCCCCACAAAGCTCTCAATACACTATAATGTGCCTACATACAGGATAATGGCCCGCACTAGCCCTCCAAACAATATAATGGACCCCACACAACCCTTCACACCGTATAATTGCTTTCATACAGTATAATGGCCCCCCACATAGCCCTCAAAATATTATAATGGCTCCACATAGCCTCCATATAGTATAATACACTACCAATAATCCTCCATATAGTATAATGCGCCCCCCATAATCCTCCATATAGTATAATGCTCCCCCCATAATCCTCCATATAGTATAATGAACTTCCCATGGTCCTCCATAAAATATAATGCACTCCCCATAGTCCTCCATACAGTATATTGCACACCTCATAGGGTAAAATGCAGCCCCCATATAGTATAAAGCACCCCACAGTCCTGCAGTATTATGGGCTTCACGTACTCACTGATTTTAAAATACCGTATATTTTAAACAAGCCGACCTGAGTATAAGCCGAGGTACCTAATTTAACCACAAAAAACTGGGAAAACATATTGACTTGAGTATAAGCCTAGGGTGGGAGATGCAGCACCTCCTGGTAAATTTCCCCATCCTGGTATGTATGACACCCCTTCTCCCCCAATCCTGGTATGTGTGGCTTCTCTCATCCCCCAATCCTGGTATGTGCGGCATCTCTCATCCACCAATCCTGGTATGTGCAGCCTCCCTCATCCCCCAATCCTGGTATGTGCGGCCTCCCCAATCCCCCAATCCTGGTATGTGCGGCCTCCCCAATCCTGGTATGCGCGGCCTCCACAATCCCCCAATCCTGGTATGTACGGCCTCCCCAATCCCCCAATCCTGGTATGTGTGGCCTCCCCTATCCCCCAATCCTGGTATGCGCGGCCTCCCCAATCCTGGTATGTGTGACCTCCCCAATCCTGGTATGTGCGGCCTCCACAATCCTGGTATTTGCGGCCTCCCCAATCCACCAATCCTGGTATGTGCGGCCTCTCCAATCCCCCAATCCTGGAACGTGCAGCCTCCCCAATCCCCCAATCCTGGTATGTGCGGCCTCCCCAATCCCCCAATCCTGGTATGTGCGACCTCTCCAATCCCCCAATCCTGGAATGTGCGGCGTCCCCAATCCCCCAATCCTCGTATGTGTGGCCTCCTCACCCCCAAATCCTGGTATGTGTGGCCTCCTTGTGGCGCCCAGCTGCGCTTGGTACCACAGATCCTGGAGGGGTGCATTAATGGAATCTTCCACAAGAGGCCCTCGCTACATGCAAACACCTCCACCTTCCACCTCATACCAGCAGAGGGAGCCCTGATAGGGATATATAAAGGGAAGGTGGAACCAGGCAGCTCAGTCAGTGTTCAGTCTGCAGAGAGACAGGATGTAGCTGCACGCAGGCTGCTGTGTGAGGCAAGCTAGGCCTCCAGCAGCCCTGAAGCCTAGTGAGGGCCCCGAGCGGCCGAAGGCGAGTGGAAAGTGAGCAACATAGGGGGCAGAGGAGCTTAACCAGCTCACCCCGAAAGCATATACCGGACACCGGGTCCGAGCTTACCAGGATCTCTACGACCCAGTAAGGCATAACCGGAATCCCTGGAGAACTACAGGTCCCAGGATCACCAGAGAGCTGATACGTAACAGAGCCAGGAGACACATAGGCCCCGTAAGCTGGGAGCGTGCACTCCAAGAGAAGGCCCTACCACAACGTCAGCCGGTGCAGGACAGAGATAAAGTTAGGCCTAGCTTCAGGCAAGTCAGAAACTTACTACGCAGAGGCAAGAAGCAGGAGGCCCTACACCCGCTCATTGGGGAGGATCCTGATATGCACCCTTCACCCTACAGTGCTCCGGGATGTGCCTGAATTACCACCAGTAAAAGGTACTGAAGTGACTGTCGTGTCTGCCCCTGTTCTTGCTCTGACCCGGCTGGGTCTCGCCTGTCCTGCATTCCCCTCTCCATACACTGCCCTGAGGCCTAGCTCCACCTGTGGGGAGCTATACCATCAAGCTGCCTTATCACCGGCCTCAGCGGACTGCCGCAGCGCTGGTGATTCTCACCAGAAACCACAGGTGGCGTCACGAACATTTACAAACCTATTATCCCAATATACATTCCCCTCTTTTCAGTTGTCCGCCCTGGGCCACGGACCGGGCCAGCCACCGTGATATCCCCCAAGCATCTGAGGGCCCGGCTGCCGAGTACCCCACGACCCGGGGGCGCGACATCCTCACCCCCCAATCCTGGTATGCATGGTCACCTCACCCCCCAATCTTGGTATGTGTGGCCTCCTCACCCCCCAATCCTGGTATGTGTGGACCCCTCATCCCCCAATCCTGGTATGTGTAGCCCCCTCATCCCCCATTCCTGGTATGTGTGGCCCCCTCATCCCCCAATCCTGGTTTGTGTAGTGCCCTCACTCCCAATCCTGGTATGTGTGGCCCCCCTCATCCCCCAATCCTGGTATGTGTGGCCCCTCATCCCCCAATCCTGGTATGTATGGCCCCCTCATCCCCCAATCCTGGTATGTGTAGTCCCCTCATCCCCCAATCCTGGTATGCATGGCCCCATCATCCCCCAATCCTGGTATGCATGGCCTCCTCATTCCCCCAATCCTGGTTTGTATGGCCTCCTCATCACCCAGTCCTAGTATGTATGGTCCCAATCACTGCACACATAAAATGATAAACATTTATACTCACCTTCCTTCCTCACCTCTGCTCCAGTGCTGCTGTGTCCTGTCTGCTGCAGCTCATGTCGGCATCTGAGCAGTGCGCACTCTCAGACACCGAGGTGAGCTGCTGCTGCTGCCGGCACATTCAGGCTTCTCCACGCCAGGACTGTGGGCGTGGAGAGGAGTGATTTCTCTTTAGCAGCGGGCACTGACAGTAGGAGCTGCGGCTTAGCGATCCTCCGTACCCGCTACTTAAGAGAATGAATATTCCTTCTTCTCCACACCCATCTCCACTTTCCCTCCGCTGCCGCTGCAACCTCCCTCCCCCCAACACTCACTTATCCTCCTGGTTCCCACGCTGCTTGGGGCCCTCCCGGCTCACGGCCCCCCCTCCGGTCACGGGCCCCATAGCAGTGGCGTGACCTGCCGCCATTGGTGGTATGCCACTGCCAGCAGACGACATGGTTCCCCAAACCATCACTGATTGTGGAAACTTCACACTAGACCTCAAGCAGCTTGGATTGTGGCCTCTCCACTCTCCCTCCAGACTCTGGGACCTTGATTTCCAAATGAAATGCAAAATTTACTTTCATCTGAAAACAACACCTTGGACCACTGAGAAACAGGCCAGGTCTTCTTCTCCTTGGCCCAGGTAAGACGCTTCTGGCGTTGTCTATTGGTCATGAGTGGCTTGACACAAGGAATGTAGCCCATGTCCTGGATACGTCTGTGTGTGGTGGCTCTTGAAGCAATGACTCCAGCAGCAGTCCACTCCTTGTGAATCTCCCCCAAATTTTTGAATGGCCTTTTCTTAACAATCCTTTCAAGGCTGCGGTTATCCCGGTTGCTTGTGAAACTTTTTCTACAACACTTTTTCCTTCCACTCAACTTTCCATTAATATGCTTGGATACAGCACTCTGTGAACAGCCAGCTTCTTTAGCAATGACCTTTTGTGGCTTACCCTCCTTGTGGAGTGTGTCAATGACTGCCTTCTGGACATCTGTCAAGTCAGCAGTCTTCTCCATGATTGTGGAGCCTACTGAAACAGACTACAGGACCTTTTTAAACGCTTAGGAAGGCTTTGCAGGTGTTTTTTGTTAATTATTCTAATTTACTGAGATAATGACTTGTGTTTTCATTGGCTGTAAGCTATAATCATCAACATTAACAGAAATAAACACTTGAACTAGATCACTCTGTTTGTAATGACTCTATATAATACATGAGTTTCACTTTTTGTATTGAAGAACTGAAATAAATTAACTTTTTGATGATATTCTAATTTTGTGAGAAGCACCTGTATATTGAATTTGAAAAATATAGCAAATCACAAAACTGTTGATGGGTTAAAATTTTTAGGTATCAGACCACACCATTAACTTAAGGCAGAATGACGGTTTTAGCACAACAATGCACATTGCCATAAGTTCCGTATAGTGAAGGGGTGCTTCCACGTGAGATTCTTTTCTTTTTTGCTTACTTGGACTTTGCAAATCTTAGACACGTAGAAAAAGACGTCTAGCGAGAAGGAAACTCTGTGGCAGTAAAACTTCACATTTATTAGGAAAAAATAATAAACTCCATCCAATAGTTGCCAAAAGCGAGGCTTCACGCAGAAACGCGTGGGTCCATTACCTACTTCTTTTTTTGTGCGATCTGACTACTGGATGGAATTTTGCTATTGTTCATAAATGTGAAGTTTTACGGCCACCGAGTTTTCTTTTCGCCGGACGTCTCTTTCTTCTTGTCTGCATTTCCCAGAGCTACTCTGGCTGGTCCGTGCGATGTCTTCTGCTATGGCCATATGCATTTACCAAGTTTGGTGAGCTGACCCTACATTGCAGATCTACAAATCTTAATCTTATAGGATGAGGTAGAATGGACCGTCGGAAGAGGATGTCAGCTCCTCCATCTAATTTATGCCAACTAAGCGCCAAAAAACATCTTATAAATGAATGGCAAAACGAAAGAATTGGCTTTTTTTTCAGCTTTTACATGACATGATGATAGTGTCTTGCACACACAGGAAAATACGTCCCTTCTTTAACCCAAACTAACCAGTAAGGGCAAATTATTGCTTTATTGAGGTGATGAATTTGTCGCACCACGGACATTATTGCACCCGGCAGAACCCATTGATATCCGTAAGGTGTCCATTGTCTTGACTCAAAAAGTAGCGATTCACTCTTAAAGAAGTTGCCCACTACTTGGACAACTCCTTGTCATCACGCACGCTTAGCCCCGATAAAATAAAATAGCTTATACTCACCTCCTGTGCCGGCGCCGTTCCCGCGGTGTCGGCACTCGCTCTCCCTGGTGCTCCCGTGCTGTTGTTGTGACACGTGACGCCGCAATATCGGGGCCAAACATTTTATTTTATCGGGGCCAAATATTTACTTCAAGAAGGGTTGTCCAAGTAGTGGACAACCCCTTTAAGGAGCCTACAAAATCAGATGTGATCAGAGCCTAAATTAGTCAATCAAGTAGAGCTGTAAAATTAGAATTTTTGCTATTTTCACACTGCTTTAGGAATTGCTTAACAGTAATAGTGAAATTCTGTACGTGAACAACCCTGATACCGGAGAACTAAAGAGCTACCAAGTTTTATCTCAGGCTAAGAAACAGCTTCAACATGTGGCTCCGAATGCAGAAAGAACTGAGAATATTGGCAGATTTTCAGGTATCAGTTGAGCCATATTAGTAAAGCTAGTTGTTACTTATCTTTTTTTTTCTTAAAGGGAATCTGTTGAATTGAATATGTAAGCAGCACATTATAGAGCAGGAGTCGCTGAGTAGACTAACACATAGGTCTGTAGGAAAAGGAACTTTGAGTCCTGATTTTCTTGGAGTCCAGTGGCTGGTTTCATTTAGTGATTGACAGCCTTCCCAGTGTGGAAGTATTTTTTATTTACCTACTTATTTTACTAATTTGTATAGCGCCATTAATTCCACAGCGCTTTACAGATATATAAGACAGAGAAAGTGATCAATAACTGAGTAGGACCGCCCACTGGACTCCTAAGCATAGAGTGAGCAGGGATTTATACCATCAGATCTATTATGGAATATATATATATATATATATATATATATATATATATAGTACAGACCAAAAGTTTGGACACACCTTCTCATTTAAAGATTTTTCTGTATTTTCATGACTATGAAAATTGTACATTCACACTGAAGGCATCAAAACTATGAATTAACACATGTGGAATTATATACTTAACAAAAAAGTATGAAACAACTGAAAATATGTCTTATATTCTAGGTTCTTCAAAGTAGCCACCTTTTTGCTTTGATGACTGCTTTGCACACTCTTGGCATTCTCTTCATGAGCTTGAAGAGGTAGTCAGCGGAAATGGTTTTCACTTCACAGGTGTGCCCTTTCAGGTTTAATAAGTGGGATTTCTTGCCTTATTAATGGGGTTGGGACCATCAGTTCTGTTGTGCAGAAGTCAAGTGGATACACAGCTGATAGTCCTACTGAATAGACTGTTAGAATTTGTATTATGGCAAGAAAAAAGCAGCTAAGTAAAGAAAAACGAGTGGCCATCATTACTTTAAGAAATGAAGGTCAGTCATTCCGAAAAATTAGGAAAACTTTGAAAGTGTCCCCAAGTGCAGTTGCAAAAACCATCAAGCGCTACAAAGAAATTGGCTCACATGAGGACCGCCCCAGGAAAGGAAGACCAAGAGTCACATCTGCTTCTGAGGATAAGTTTATCTGAGTCACCAGCCTCAGAAATCGCAGGTTAACAGCAGCTCAGATTAGAGACCAGGTCAATGCCACACAGAGTTCTAGCAGCAGACACATCTCTTCAACAACTGTTAAGAGGAGACTTTGTGCAGCAGGCCTTCATGGTAAAATAGCTGCTAGGAAACCACTGCTAAGGACAGGCAACAAGCAGAAGAGACTTGTTTGGACTAAAGAACACAAGGAATGGACATTAGACCAGTGGAAATCTGTGCTTTGGTCTGATGAGTCCAAATTTGAGATCTTTGGTTCCAACCACCGTGTCTTTGTGCGACGCAGAAAAGGTGAACGGATGGACTCTACATGCCTGGTTCCCACCGTGAAGCATGGAGGAGGAGGTGTGATGGTGGGGGGGTGCTTTGCTGGTGACACTGTTGGGGATTTATTCAAAATTGAAGGCATACTGAACCAGCATGGCTACCACAGCATCTTGCAGCGGCATGCTGTTCCATCCTGTTTGCGTTTAGTTGGACCATCATTTATTTTTCAACAGGACAATGACCCCAAACACACCACCAGGCTGTGTAAGGGCTATTTGACCAAGAAGGAGAGTGATGGGGTGCTACGCCAGATGACCTGGCCTCCACAGTCACCAGACCTGAACCCAATCGAGATGGTTTGGGGTGAGCTGGACCGCAGAGTGAAGGCAAAAGGGCCAACAAGTGCTAAGCATCTCTGGGAACTCCTTCAAGATTGTTGGAAGACCATTTCTGGTGACTACCTCTTGAAGCTCATCAAGAGAATACCAAGAGTGTGCAAAGCAGTCATCAAAGCAAAAGGTGGCTACTTTGAAGAACCTAGAATATAAGACATATTTTCAGTTGTTTCACACTTTTTTGTTAAGTATATAATTCCACATGTGTTAATTCATAGTTTTGATGCCTTCAGTGTGAATGTACAATTTTCATAGTCATGAAAATACAGAAAAATCTTTAAATGAGAAGGTGTGTCCAAACTTTTGGTCTGTACTGTATATATATAAGTTACAGTATTATTCTCATTTCTTAAAAATATATATTGTGCCATTTTTGAACCTCATTCACCATAATTAGTATTGTAAAGAGTAAGTGCACTTTTACAACACTTTTGACAAGTCATAGAATTGTTTTAAGGCTCTAAGATCTAAGGACTCCACCGATCACTAAAGAATAATAAAACTTTGAACATGTTTTTTCATATTTGCCAGGCACTTTTAGCTGCCTGCAGATCGGTGGGGGTCAGCGTCCTTAGACCTACACCAATCGCTCAGTAAGTCCCCCCAGACTGTGCGCAGCGGAGCAGAGTATGAATTCAATAGAAAGTATTAACTACAAAGCCTATGCTTTCTATGGAATCCGTACCCCCCCCCTCTGTGTGTGAGCTCAAACAGGGGCTGTGCGCTTTTGCCTGCTGAGCTTCTCACTGTTCAGGGTCCATTGAATGATCGGTGTCTGTGTCTGTCCCTACTCATCAAAACTTTAAGCCAGATTTGGACTCGTAAAATGTGATTTTAATATTAGTATTATACAGCTATGCTGGCATGCATTTTCAAAGTAAGTACACCAACCTCATCACGTCTAAGCAACCTATTTAATAATTTATGCAGTTTGTATTATAAAATCTAGTGACTAATTCCTTTCAAGAATTAAAGGAGTTGTATGAAATTTTAAAAGGAGGAAGTCTACTTTTTGTTCGGAAATTCTAAGTAGTAAAAACATTGTCGACTAATATATGACTTGAAAACCTGGAGAGAAGATCGTTATCCGGCCCTGAAACAAATGACAAAGAAATAATGAACATTAACGTGAGCACTAGTGTTGAGTGAGCTCGGGTGCTCGAAGCTCGGGCCGAGCTCACTGTGATACTCGGGTGCTCGACCCGAGCAACGAGCCCAATGTTAGTCTATGGGAGACTCGAACATTTTTGCGGTGGCACCCCCGGCAGTCTTTTAAAAGCCTAACAAGTGCCCAAAACGATAGTGACAGTGCTCAAATGACATGGGGACAGCATGGGGATCGCCCCAGGAAGCATTTATGACCCCCAGGTCACTGCTGTCAACAACGTGGTCAGAGGTATTAAGCCACTTTTACAGGCTCACAATAAAACGTTCAAAAACGAAAGTGAAACTTTTTTCCTGTGAAATATGTTAAGGAACATCCTTTCCAGGGAAAAGACTTGTGTATAAGTTAAAATAAATGACCAAAAACAAAAATACTCCTCCACACCTTCGGCTATGTTCACAAGTAGCATTTTTTATGCGTTTTTGCACTTTTGTATTGCTTTCAACTATGACAAATGCATTCACCGGGAAATGTCATTTTAACATTTTACAACCTTATCTGGCCATGTGCTGTGTGACACATGCATAAAGTGCTGAAAAGACATGGGAACAGCATGGGGAAGACCCCTGGAAGCATCTCTGACTCCCAGGTCACTGTCTAAAAGTGTGCCCATCATAAGTGATCCTTGCCGCATCAGAAGATGCAGACTTGCAACTATCCCCATGCAAGTTCTAGTCCAAGGACAGTGTTCAATTGTACCTCCCCCATTCCTTGCAATACAAGCGCAAGTATGCAGCCTGCCACCCACCCACCCCCAGGCTGCAATACCATACTGCTTGCTTGCTTGAACTTGAAATTGGGCCTTTTAGGCATGTGGAGGCGGAATCTGGCCACCACGTCATGGCTGTGTTGGCGGCCTGGAATCCATACTCAGTCCCCAGCCGCCCGGCGGCCGGGTGTCCATACTCAGTCCCCAGCCGCCCCGCGGCCGAGTGTCCACACGGTCCCCAGCCGCCTGGGGGCAGTCGGGTGTCCATAAACGGTCCCCAGCCGCCCCCATTTCTCCTTGGAACATCCCCCCACACACTTTTCTTAGCCCGGCCTGCTTTAGGCAGCATTGGACGAGCCCACCAGAGAACCAGACTCCTCCGGTGGGCCCTGACTTCTCCATCGGTGGAGTTGAGAGTGCCAAGGTGAGGAGCATGATGATGATGACAGAAGTTAGCATCTGCTATGTTTTCTTTTAATGCAAGTGTAAGTGTGCAGCCTGCCACCCACCCACCCCCAGACTGCAATTCATACTGCTAGCTTGCACTTGAAATGGGGCCTTTTAGTTTAGAGGAATCATAGAATCATAGAATGGTAGAGTTGGAAGGGACCTCCTGGGTCATCTGGTCCAACCCCCTGCTCAAAGCAGGATTCACTAGATCATCTCAGACAGATGTCTGTCCAGCCTCTGTTTGAAGACGTCCATTGAAGGGGAACTCACTACCTCTCGTGGCAGCCTGTTCCACTCATTAATCACCCTAACTGTCAAAAAGTTTTTTCTAATATCTAATCTGTGTCTCCTCCCATTTAGTTTCATCCCATTGCTTCTAGTCTTTCCTTGTGCAAATGAGAATAAAGATGATCCTTCTACAATGTGACAGCCCTTGACATATTTGTAGACAGCTATTAAGTCTCCTCTCAGTCTTCTTTTTTGCAAGCTAAACATTCCCAAATCCTGCAACCGTTCCTCATAGGACATGGTTTGCAGACCAGTCACCATTCTGGTCGCTCTTCTCTGAACTTGCTCCAGTTTGTCTATGTCTTTTTTAAAATGTGGTGCCCAAAACTGTACACAGTATTCCAGATGAGGTCTGACCAAAGAAGAGTAAAGACCGATAATGACTTCACGTGATCTAGACTGTATGCTTCTGTTAATACATCCCAGAATTGTATTTGCCTTTTTTGCTGCTGCATCACACTGTTGACTCATGTTCAGTCTATGATCTATTAGTATACCTAAGTCTTTTTCACATGTACTGTTGCTTAGCTCTATTCCTCCCATTCTGTATGTGCTTTTTTCATTTTTATTGCCCAGATGTAGTACTTTGCATTTTTCCCTGTTAAAAACCATTCTGTTGGTTGCTGCCCACTGCTCCAGTTTATTTAGGTCTTTTTGAATCCTCTCTCTCTCTTCTCTAGTATTAGCTATCCCTCCTAGCTTTGTGTCATCAGCAAATTTAATCAGCTTACCCTCAATTCCTTCATCTAAATCATTGATAAAAATGTTGAACAATACAGGTCCCAGGACGGAGCCCTGTGGTACCCCACTTGAGACATTCATCCAGCTGGATGTGAAGCCATTTACAACCACCCTTTGAGTCCGATCACTAAGCCAGTTATGAATCCACCTAACAGTTGCCTGGTCCGTTGCATACTTGGTCATTTTTTCAATAAGGATGGTGTGAGATACTTTGTCAAATGCTTTGCTGAAGTCAAGATATACTATATCTACAGCATTTCCCTGATCCACCCAGTCAGTGATTCTGTCATAGAAGGAAATTAAGTTAGTCTGACATGACTTGTTAGTTACAAACCCATGCTGACTCTGGTTAATCACTTCATTCTTATCCATGTACTTACATACATGTTGTTTAATAATTTGTTCAAAGATCTTTCCTGGTATAGAAGTCAGACTCACCGGCCTATAGTTCCCTGGGTCCACCTTCTTCCCCTTTTTGAAGATAGGAACAACATTTGCTCTTCTCCAGTCTTCTGGGACTTCTCCTGTTCTCCAAGAATTTTCAAAGATTATGGAGAGTGGTTCTAAAATTTCTTCTACGATCTCCTTCAGTACTCTGGGGTGTAATTCATCTGGACCTGGAGACTTGAACTCATTTATGTTAGCTAAATATTCCCTCACAATCTTTCTGTTTACAGATAACTTGGATTCCTCTATTCCTTTAAAAGGACAGTGACGATCAGTTGATGTTACATTTTCTTTCTGAGAGAAAACAGATGCAAAATAGGAATTAAAAAGTTCGGCCTTCTCAACATCCTCTCTTACCATTTCTCCATTTTCATCCTGTAAAAATCCTATAGCATCTTTGACTTTTCTTTTACTTTTGACATACCCCCAAAATCCTTTTTTATTGCTTTTGACATCTCTTGCAAGCCTTAATTCATTGTCAGCTTTAGCTAACCTGATACGTGCCCTGCAGGATCTGCAGACTGCATTATAATCTTCTTTAGATATGCCTCCCTCTTTCCATTTAATAAACATTTCTTTCTTTCTTTTTAGCATGTGTTTAAGTTCTGTGTTCATCCATCCTGGTTTCCTTAAATGCTTCCCATTCTTCCTACTTTTCGGGATTGTTAACGATTGTGCTTTGAGAATCTCATTTTTAAAAATTTCCCATCCTTCCTGGACATTTTTGTCCTTAAGGACATCCAGCCATTGGATCCCTCCTATTCTCTTTCTGAGTCTCTTAAAATCTGCCTTTCTAAAATCTAACCTTGAAGTTTGAGTCTTCACATGTCTTCCTCCTCTAGTTATCCAAAATTCTATAATAGCATGATCGCTGCCTCCTAGGGTCCCAGCCACCTTTACCTCCTCAACCATTTCCTCCCTGTTTATAAGGATTAGATCCAAAGTAGCAGATCCCCTTGTTTTCTCCCCTACCTTTTGGAAGATAAAGTTGTCAGCAAGAGAGGATAAGAATTTGCTTGACCTGTTAGTTTTACTTGAGAGAGATTCCCAACAAATGTCTGGATAGTTGAAATCTCCCATGACCACTACGTCATATTTTTTGGAGAACTTGGTCATTTGATACATAAAGAGTTCATCCATATCTTCAGCTTGCCCAGGTGGCCTGTAGTAAATGCCTACAATGGTGTCCTTTCCGTTGTTCTCTCCTTGTATTCTTACCCAAACAGTTTCCACAGAACTCCCAGTCTCTGAAGCTTCAGTCTCTGTGCAGATATACGCTTTTCTAACATACAATGCGACACCTCCTCCTCTTTTATCAAGTCTGTTTCTGGCAAATAAGTTGTATCCTTTTAGCCTTTTATTCCAATCATGTGTATCGTCCCACCAAGTTTCAGTGATTCCAATGACATCATATTCCTTTTCCTGCATTAGTAGTTCCAATTCTCCTTGTTTGTTGCCCATGCTTTGTGCATTTGTATAAAAACATTTTAGTTTGTGATTGGTTTCTCTTCCTCCCATATTTTTATTATTTAAATTGTTTTGTCTTTGTTCTTCTTTTCCACTTCCAGTAGCAGAGATCTCAATAGTATTTGTCAGCTGTATGGCTTTTTCTGGCCTTTTGCTTCCCTTCCCACATTGTTCTAGTTTAAAGCTCTTCTGATGAGTGTAGCAAGGCGACTTCCAAATACATGTTTTCCAGTCTTCGTAAGGTGCACCCCATCTCTAGCAAGTAGTCCATCGTATAGGTAATTCATTCCGTGATCCAGAAATCCAAATCCTTGTTGACGGCACCATCGACGTAGCCAGTTGTTCACCTGTAGAATCTTATTCCACCTCATTGTTCCATGGCCATCCACTAGGAGGATGGATGAGAAGACCACTTGCGCTCCCAATTCTTTCACTTTCTTGCCTAAGTCTTCAAAGTCACTGCAGATGGTTTCCAGGTCCTTTCTTGCGGTGTCATTTGTCCCCACATGTATTAGCAGGAATGGGTAGTGATCTGTAGGTCTGAAGAGTCTTGATATCCTGTCAGACACATCTTTAATTTTTGCTCCTGGAAGACAGCACATTTCTCTTGAGGTTATGTCTGGTCTGCAGATAGCGGCCTCTGTTCCTCTTAACAGGGAATCCCCCATAACCACCACTCTCCGTTTTTTCTTCACAACATTCTTCTTTCTCCATCCAGGAGGATTCTGAGGGCTTACAAGGTTATTCATTGCTGGCAAAGTCTTATTTTGCTGTATTTCTTCATGGTTCTCCTGCGTGAGAGCCTGGTACTGGTTCCTGAGCAGTATGGGTGCTGACTGCCTCTCGATCCTCCTGCTTCTGTGGGTCACATGCTTCCATTCCTCGGTTTCGTCAGGTGCAGTTCGAATTTCTTCTCTTTCTGAATCATGAAGAGATAATTCTGCTCTGTCTAAGAACTCTTCACCTTCCTTAATGATTTTCAAGGTAGTTAACCTCTCTTCTAGATTTCGCAACTTTTCCTCCAACAGGGACACAAGCTTGCATTTCTGGCATGTGAAGTTTGGCTTTTCCACTGGCAAGTCTGTGAACATGTAGCAGGATATGCAGCTCACCAAATGGCTCCTGGACTCTTCCATGTTCTGAAAACAGTGAAAAAAGCTTAAAAAAAAAGCTTCAAAATGCGCGCGCCTCTGGTTTACCGATGTCCTCTTTTCAGCTCCAACAGCCAAAATCCAGTGATCTTTGAGCTCGCGGAGACTCTTCACTTACCCCAAAATGCAGTGGGAATATGCAAATTATCTCCTCAGGACTCCTCCTCTGGTTTACCGATGTCCTCTTTTCAGCTCCAACAGCCAAAATCCAGTGATCTTTGAGCTCGCGGAGACTCTTCACTTACCCCAAAATGCAGTGGGAATATGCAAATTATCTCCTCAGGACTCCTCCTCTGGTTTACCGATGTCCTCTTTTCAGCTCCAACAGCCAAAATCCAGTGATCTTTGAGCTCGCGGAGACTCTTCACTTACCCCAAAATGCAGTGGGAATATGCAAATTATCTCCTCAGGACTCCTCCTCTGGTTTACCGATGTCCTCTTTTCAGCTCCAACAGCCAAAATCCAGTGTTCTTTGAGCTCGCGGAGACTCTTCACTTACCCCAAAATGCAGTGGGAATATGCAAATTATCTCCTCAGGACTCCTCCTCTGGTTTACCGATGTCCTCTTTTCAGCTCCAACAGCCAAAATCCAGTGATCTTTGAGCTCGCGGAGACTCTTCACTTACCCCAAAATGCAGTGGGAATATGCAAATTATCTCCTCAGGACTCCTCCTCTGGTTTACCGATGTCCTCTTTTCAGCTCCAACAGCCAAAATCCAGTGATCTTTGAGCTCGCGGAGACTCTTCACTTACCCCAAAATGCAGTGGGAATATGCAAATTATCTCCTCAGGACTCCTCCTCTGGTTTACCGATGTCCTCTTTTCAGCTCCAACAGCCAAAATCCAGTGATCTTTGAGCTCGCGGAGACTCTTCACTTACCCCAAAATGCAGTGGGAATATGCAAATTATCTCCTCAGAACTCCTCCTCTGGTTTACCGATGTCCTCTTTTCAGCTCCAACAGCCAAAATCCAGTGATCTTTGAGCTCGCGGAGACTCTTCACTTACCCCAAAATGCAGTGGGAATATGCAAATTATCTCCTCAGGACTCCTCCTCTGGTTTACCGATGTCCTCTTTTCAGCTCCAACAGCCAAAATCCAGTGATCTTTGAGCTCGCGGAGACTCTTCACTTACCCCAAAATGCAGTGGAAATATGCAAATTATCTCCTCAGGACTCCTCCTCTGGTTTACCGATGTCCTCTTTTCAGCTCCAACAGCCAAAATCCAGTGATCTTTGAGCTCGCGGAGACTCTTCACTTACCCCAAAATGCAGTGGGAATATGCAAATTATCTCCTCAGGACTCCTCCTCTGGTTTACCGATGTCCTCTTTTCAGCTCCAACAGCCAAAATCCAGTGATCTTTGAGCTCGCGGAGACTCTTCACTTACCCCAAAATGCAGTGGGAATATGCAAATTATCTCCTCAGGACTCCTCCTCTGGTTTACCGATGTCCTCTTTTCAGCTCCAACAGCCAAAATCCAGTGTTCTTTGAGCTCGCGGAGACTCTTCACTTACCCCAAAATGCAGTGGGAATATGCAAATTATCTCCTCAGGACTCCTCCTCTGGTTTACCGATGTCCTCTTTTCAGCTCCAACAGCCAAAATCCAGTGTTCTTTGAGCTCGCGGAGACTCTTCACTTACCCCAAAATGCAGTGGGAATATGCAAATTATCTCCTCAGGACTCCTCCCCTGGTTTTCCCGAAGCTGGCCACTACCTCATGGCTGCTTCGGCAGCGAGGTATCCATACTCAGTCCCCAGCCACCTCTATTTGTCCTGGTGTGCCTTATACATAAGATTAAGCGCGTATACCAAAACATTACCTGTGCCCTCCCCAGTGCATTTAGTGGGAAGGAGAGCCTATTCCGCTGTAGTGTGTGCATGCCAAACCCCTGTTCATGGTACATGCAAAGATGCCTCCCACCTTGCACCTGTCGTTGCAGACTTGCAACTATCCCCATTCAAATCCTTGTCCCAGGGCAGTGTTCAATTGTACCTCTCCCATTCCTTGCAATGCAAGCGCAAGTATGCAGCCTGCCACCCACCCACCCCCAGGCTGCAATACCATACTGCTTGCTTGCACTTTAAATTGGGCCTTTTAGGCATGTGGAGGCGGAATCTGGCCACCACGCCATGGCTGTTTCGGCGGCCTGGTATCCATACTCAGTCCCCAGCCGCCTGGTGGCCGGGTGTCCCCTCTTGCTCCCCAGCCTCCAGGGGGTGGCCGGGTGTCCATACTCGGTCCCCAGCCACCCCTATTTGTACCGGTAACCTTTCCCACACTTTTCTTAGCCTGGCCTGCTTTAGGGCAGCATTGGCCGAGCCCACCGGACTATCAGACTCCTCCGGTGGGCCCTGGCTTCTCCATCAGGGGAGTTGAGAGTGCCAAGGTGAGGAGCATGATGAGGATGATAGAAGTTAGCATCTGCTTTGTTTTGTTGTAATGCAAGCGCATGTATGTAGTAGCGGCTAGGCCTGAGGAGGTCAGCGTTTTGGCGCATATCCTACCTCCTCCGAGGATTGCTGGATGTTTTCCTGCTACTATCCAAGTTCTATGACTCCCATTAAAACAAAGCTTCAGGTGATAAATGATGGATGAGGTAGTGGCAAAGGAGAAAGAGCAGGAGGAACAGGGACCATTCACATCAATATCAGGCCAGTCAACCAGATATGTCTTGTAGGATATGTTTCTGTAACAAAAGGAGCGGTTCGGCTACACAGTTATAGGGCATACAGTGAGTGCAATGCCTAACAAAAATTTCGAGGCACTCCAATGCCCCTTGGAAATGACATGGAGGTCAGAGGGCGTTAACTAAACCTTTTTTTCCATTTATAGCAACTGGGTCTCCTGTGCACTATTGGCCTAAGCAGTGAATGGAATGCTTTCCAAAAATTATGAGGCACTGCAATGCCCCTTACAAGAGCCATGTGTGGCACCCCAGGGGTCTGGTCACCACAGTAATAGAGATTACGTCGGAGAGCAAGTGGGAGGTTTCCTGGTCAGGATCCCTTAAACATGCAACATCCTCCTGCCCCAGTCCTGGGAGGGGAGAATTCTGCCCTTATAAACTGGATCTGGGGTGGGGTTGAGTGAGTCAGAGAACAGAGAACAGTCAGAGTCAGAGTGAGAGCAAGGGAAAGTAACAGCAAGGAGCTCTGTAGGAGCTAGGAGCTAAAGATGAGGGGCTGGAAGCTGAGCAGAGCTCGCCCTGGCAGAAGCCAATAGGAACCGGACATAGGAGTCCGAAGCTGTGAGGACTTATATATCCAGCAGCAGAAACCAGCCGGCAGGGGATTTCAGGTCCTCTGGCCATAGAAGCCCGGAGGCTCAGTCACAAGCAAGGGACCAGCACCGCCGTCGTGGAGCGGAGGCTAACAGAAGGCCCCAAGTCACCAGCCATACGGGTGAGCACTACACGGTACACTCAGGGACGTGGGCTACTTCTACCCTCTTACAGCAAGGTAGCCAGGAAGAGTGCAGACAGACGGGGAGGCCTACAACTCCACCTGGCCAGGGGAACTCCTGCTTGCTCACAGACTGACCAGGCCTCTTATGCTAGCCAGTACTCCCGGGAGGGTCTACCTTATAATCATCAGTAAAGACCCTGAACTGCACTGCAAAGACTCTGAGTCATTCCTGCTGCGCTCGTGCACCATCACCCCCATCATCCACACTCACTGCCCTGAGGCTATACTCCTCCCGAGGGGAGTTATCCCATTTTATGCTGCGCACACAACACCAGCCTCAGCGGTCTGCCTCGCAGCGGTGGTACTCCCTGACCGCAATCCACGGGTGGCGCAGTCGGACAATTAACCTCAAAGCCTAAGAAAGATTGCCACTGGTTTGACCAGCCTGAGCCACGGGACCGGGTCACCGCCACGGAGACTACAGACCCCAGAGACCCGGCACCGGGTATCCCACACACGTGTACACACGGCCCAGGGGGCGCGTCACATGCAGTACAGCATATTACAAACATAAGTCCCATTATTGGGGAGTGGGTGTCCCATAGTATTTGCTTATGCCTTGCAAGCAAAAGCTGCCAAAAATTAGGATGGAGCAACTTGCAATGCCCCTTACAAGAGCCATGCAGTACAGCATATTACAAACATAAGTCCCATTATTGGGGAGTGGGTCTCCCATAGTATTTGCTTATGCTTTCCCAGCAAAAGCTGCCAAAAATTAGGACGGAGCAACTTGCAATGCCCCTTACAAGAGCCATGCAGTACAGCATATTACAAACATAAGTCCCATTATTGGGGAGTGGGTCTCCCATAGTATTTACTTATGCTTTCCCAGCAAAAGCTGCCAAAAATTAGGACGGAGCAACTTGCAATGCCCCTTACAAGAGCCATGCAGTACAGCATATTACAAACATAAGTCCCATTATTGGGGAGTGGGTCTCCCATAGTATTTGCTTATGCTTTCCCAGCAAAAGCTGCCAAAAATTAGGACGGAGCAACTTGCAATGCCCCTTACAAGAGCCATGCAGTACAGCATATTACAAACATAAGTCCCATTATTGGGGAGTGGGTGTCCCATGGTATTTGCTTATGCTTTCCCAGCAAAAGCTGCCAAAAATTAGGACGGAGGAACTTGCAATGCTGGCACCCTGGTGGTATAGTGGTGGTGGAGGCTGAGGATAAGGAGAAGAAGATTAAACAGCCGAAACGAGGAAGCGTATACCCATATGTGGGTGTGAAGCGGTGCATGTGAATACACCTCCCGAAATAACACAGTGGATTTGACTTTATGTTACTCTGCTGTCATTTGGTGGTGATGAGAAGTCTGGCCCAATCCAGCCCTTGTTCATTTTGATAAGGGTCAGGTTGTCAGCATTGTCAGTTGACAGGCGAGTGCGCTTATCAGTTATAATTCCCCCAGCGGCACTAAAAACACGCTCCGATAACACGCTAGCGGCAGGGCAGGCCAGGACCTCCAAGGCGTACAGAGCGAGTTCATTCCAAGTGTCCAGCTTGGATACCCAATAATTAAAAGGCACAGAGGAATCGCGGAGGACGCTGGTACGATCAGCAAGGTACTCCCTCACCATCTTTTGAAACTTTCCACTCCTTGTGAGAGTACCCCGCGCCTCAGGGCCTGTAAGCTGGGCGGGTGTCAGAAAACTGTCCCAGAACGTTGACAGTGTTCCCCTGCCTCTGCTGGATTGGAGTTGCATCTCTCTCGCCTGTACGCCTTGGTTGGGCAACGAACTGTGACCTCTGCCGCTAGCGTGTTCAGATGGGAATTTTTTTAAGAGTTCTGCAGCAAGGGCCTTCTGGTATTGCCCCATTTTTGTAGACCTCTCCACCTCAGGAATAAGAGAGTGAAAGTTCTCCTTGTAGCGGGGGTCTTCAAGTGTCACCAACCAGTAATGACTGTCACCCAACATTTTGACAACGCGAGGGTCACGGTTAAGGCAGCGTAACATAAAGTCAGCCATGCGTGCCAGACTGGTAACGGGCAAGATTTCCGTGTCCTCACCAAGATGACGACTGACCATGCTCTCCTCCTCCTCCTCCTCTTCCTCCTCCCCCCTGTCCTCAGGCCACCCACGCTGAACCGACGGTATGACACTTGTACAGGTACTACCGTCTACAACGCATGATAGCAGCTCCTGTTCTTCCTCCTCCTCCTCCTCTCCCTCATTGTCCCCCAATGCACGTTGGGATGAGATGAGGCTGGGCTGTGTGTAATCGCCCGCTACGGCTTCTTGATCCTTCTCATCATACTCTGGCTGCAATGCCTCCTCTTTAATTCTCTGCAGAGAGCGTTGCAAAAGACAGACAAGTGGGATGGTGACACTAATGATGGCGTCATCGCCACTCACCATCTTGGTGGCCTCCTCAAAGTTTGTCAGGATGGTACATATGTCAGACATCCAGGTCCACTCCTGAGGTCTTATGTGTGGAGTCTGACCTGAATATCGACGGCCTTGTTGCAGCTGGTACTCCACAACTGCTCTCTTCTGCTCACAAATCATTTGCAACATGTGGAGGGTAGAGTTCCAACGTGTGGGGACATCACACACCAGTCGGTGTGCCGGAAGCTGCAAACGCTGCTGCAACACAGCAAGGGCGGCGGAAGCTGTAGCCAACTTGCGAAAATGAGCTGACAGGCGGCGTACTTTCACGAGCAGATCTGGCAACTCGGGGTACGATTTAAGAAACCGCTGAACCACGAGGTTAAGCACATGAGCCAGGCATGGTACGTGTGTGATCTCACCTCGCCTCAGAGCCGCCACCAGGTTACGGCCATTGTCACACACGACCATGCCGGGATGTAGGTTCAGCGGTCTCAGCCACAGATCTGCCTGCTCTTTCACAGCTGTCCACAACTCACAAGCAGTGTGAGGTTTATCACCTAAGCTTATGAGTTTCAGCACAGCCTGTTGCCGCTTGGCGGAGGCAGTACTGCAATGCTTCCAGCTTGTAACTGATGTGGTGATATCTGAGATGGAGGCTGAACATGAGGAGGAGGAGGAGGAGGAGGATGCGCAGGAGCTGTACACTGTGGGGGCAACTCTGACTGACATAGGGCCCAAAATCCTCGGTGTGGGGAGGATGTGTTCCGTCCCAAGGTCCGACTGGGTCCCGGCTTCCACTATGTTTACCCAGTGTGCCGTCAGAGAGATGTACCGTCCCTGGCCACAAGCACTTGTCCACGTGTCCGTTGTCAGGTGGACTCTCCCAGTAACTGCGTTGTTGAGGGCACGGCAGATGCTTTGGGACACGTGCTTGTGTAGTGCGGGGATGGCACACCGGGCAAAATAGTGTCGGCTGGGGACCGAGTACCGAGGGACGGCCACCGCCATAAGATTGCGGAAGGATTCCGTCTCCACCAGCCTAAAAGGCAGCATTTCCAATGCAAGCAGTCGTGAAATGTGCGAATTTAGGACTGTGGCCTGTGGGGCGTTAGCTGCGAAATTCCGCTTTCGTTCAAAGGTCTGGGATATGGACAATTGAACGCTGCGGTGGGACGTGGACGTGGACGTTGATGCTGTTTCTTGAGAAACTGCCATAACAAGGGAAGACTGAGAGGAGGGGGCATCTTTACATGCAGTATGGACAGGGGATTGCCTTGCACACACAACAGGGGGTTCTATTGCACGCACAACAGTGGAAGAAGCAGTGGTGACACCCGCTGACACTGGTCGTGGACCCTGGGTTTCGCCCCACAAAGTCGGGTGCTTTGCTGCCATGTGCCTGATCATGCTGGTGGTGGTCAGGTTGGTAGTTTTGTCACCCCTGCTGATGCTGGCATGGCAGGTGGAACATATGGCCTTTTTGGGGTTATCAGCAGAGTCTTTAAAAAAATTCCAGACTCTGGAAGACCTACCGCTTGTACTGGCAACGTCCCTCGTGTTGGTGTTACGGGGAATGGTTGCCTGCCTTCTGTCTGCGGCCACCGCACTGCTTCTTCCTGCCTGTTGGGGTACTCTGCCTCCCTCCCCCTGTGTGCTGCTGGCCTCACTCTGCATGTCCTCCTTCCACGTTGGGTCAGTTACTAGATCATCCACCACCTCCTCCTCTTCCACTTGCGCACCACGATCCTCCTCCTCACTTCCTGGCAATTGTGTCTCGTCATCGTCCACCTCTTGTGACAGATTGCCAACGTCGACTTCCTGTGGCCGTGGCTGTTCAAATATTTGGTCATCGCAACATGGGATCTCCTCTTCCACCACTTCAAGCGTATCAGGCGAGTGGCCCAAATATGGAAATGGACCAGTGAACAGCTCTTCAGAGTGTCCAAGTGTGGGATCACTTGCTGTCTAACGACACTCGGCATGGTGGGAGGAAGGAGCATCAGGGTGAGGAGGAGTATGCGGTCGAGACTCACGGCTACTAAGAGTTGACGTTGTGGAAGACAGACCGGAGGTGGTGGTGCCCAGGTAACTGGAAGTATTGTCTGCTATCCAATTAATAACCTGTTCACACTGATCAGTTCTCAATACTGGTGTTGTTCTGTGCTTCCCTAGTAATTCGGTCAAGAAGTGGGAGCGAGAAGATGTGGCTGTTGGTTGTGGCTCATTTTCACCTTGGCCACGGCCCCGTCCTCTGCACGAACCATCACCAGAACGTCCACTTCCACGTCCCTTGCCACGCGCCTTGCCTATTGTAAATTAAGTAAAATAGCTTACACTTGCACTATCAATGGAAAAAGGGTAAGAAAGAGTAGATTAGAACCGTGGAAGAGGAAAACCACAGTTATTGTTTACTGGGGTATACCACACTTTTTTAAATAGAGATATTTGCGGCTGAACAGTGAGCGACACACTCAAACTGCTTTTTTTTTTAGATACCAAAGGCCCAAAACTGGATAGTAGAGCGATTTGACCCGTGAAACTGCGAAACCACACTGGGATGTCGGGCCTACACAAGACTATTTTCAACAGATATATTTTTGCGTCACAACAGTCAGGAGACACTACTGTTTTTCTTTACGGAAAAAACTACCAAAACCTGAATAACAGAGATTTTTTACCGTGGAACAGCAAAACCACAGTTATAATTTACTGGTGTATACCAGACTTTTTAAAATATATATATATTTGCGGCTGAACAGTGAGCGACACACTCAAACTGTTTTTTTTAGATACAAATGGCCCAAAAGTGGATAATACAGAGGTTTGTACCGTGGAACTGCAAAACCACACTTGTATTTCTCGGGCCTACACCAGACTATTTTCAACAGATATATTTGTGTCTGAAAAATCAGGGAGACACTATTTTTTTTTTTTTTACAGCAAAAAATGCAAAAAGCAGGATAATAGAGATTTTTTACCGTGGAACAGCAAAAGCACACTTCTGTCTCTCTGGCCTACACCAGACTATTTTCAACAGATATATTTGTGTCTGAAAAATCAGGGAGACACTATTATTATTTTTATACAGCAAAAAATGCCAAAAACAGGATAATAGAGATGTTTTACCGTGGAACATCAAAACCACAGTAATAATTTACTGGTGTATACCAGGCTTTTTAAAATATATATATATTTGCGGCTGAACAGTGAGCGACACACTCAAACTGTTTTTTTTAGATACAAATGGCCCAAAAGTGGATAATACAGAGGTTTGTACCAAGGAACTGCAAAACCACACTTGTATTTCTTGGGCCTACACCAGACTATTTTCAACAGATATATTTGTGTCTGAAAAATCAGGGAGACACTATTTTTTTTTTTTTTTTACAGCAAAGAATGCTAAAAGCAGGATAATAGAGATTTTTTACTGTGGAACAGCAAAAGCACACTTCTGTCTCTCTGGCCTACACCAGACTATTTTCAACAGATATATTTGTGTCTGAAAAATCAGGGAGACACTATTTTTTTTTTTTACAGCAAAAACTGCAAAAAGCAGGATAATAGAGATTTTTTACCGTGGAACAGCAAAAGCACACTTCTGTCTCTCTGGCCCACACCAGACTATTTTCAACAGATATATGTGTGTCTGAAAAATCAGGGAGACACTATTATTATTTTTATACAGCAAAAAATGCCAAAAACAGGATAATAGAGATGTTTTACCGTGGAACATCAAAACCACAGTAATAATTTACTGGTGTATACCAGGCTTTTTAAAATATATATATATTTGCGGCTGAACAGTGAGCGACACACTCAAACTGTTTTTTTTAGATAGAAATCGCCCAAAAGTGGATAATACAGAGGTTTGTACCGTGGAACTGCAAAATCACACTTGTATTTCTCGGGCCTACACCAGACTATTTTCAACAGATATATTTGTGTCTGAAAAATCAGGGAGACACTATTTTTTTTTTTTTTACAGCAAAAAATGCTAAAAGCAGGATAATAGAGATTTTTTACCGTGGAACAGCAAAAGCACACTTCTGTCTCTCTGGCCTACACCAGACTATTTTCAACAGATATATTTGTGTCTGAAAAATCAGGGAGACACTATTTTTTTTTTTTTTACAGCAAAAAATGCAAAAAGCAGGATAATAGAGATTTTTTACCGTGGAACAGCAAAAGCACACTTCTGTCTCTCTGGCCTACACCAGACTATTTTTAACAGATATATTTGTGTCTGAAAAATCAGGGAGACACTATTATTATTTTTATACAGGAAAAAAATGCCAAAAACAGGATAATAGAGATGTTTTACCGTGGAACATCAAAACTACAGTAATAATTTACTGGTGTATACCAGGCTTTTTAAAATATATATATATTTGCGGCTGAACAGTGAGCGACACACTCAAACTGTTTTTTTTAGATACAAATGGCCCAAAAGTGGATAATACAGAGGTTTGTACCGTGGAACTGCAAAACCACACTTGTATTTCTCGGGCCTACACCAGACTATTTTCAACAGATATATTTGTGTCTGAAAAATCAGGGAGACACTATTTTTTTTTTTTTACAGCAAAAAATGCAAAAAGCAGGATAATAGAGATTTTTTACCGTGGAACAGCAAAAGCACACTTCTGTCTCTCTGGCCTACACCAGACTATTTTCAACAGATATATTTGTGTCTGGAAAATCAGGGAGACACTATTATTATTTTTATACAGCAAAAAATGCCAAAAACAGGATAATAGAGATGTTTTACCGTGGAACATCAAAACCACAGTAATAATTTACTGGTGTATACCAGGCTTTTTAAAATATATATATATTTGCGGCTGAACAGTGAGCGACACACTCAAACTGTTTTTTTTAGATACAAATGGCCCAAAAGTGGATAATACAGAGGTTTGTACTGTCGAACTGCAAAACCACATTTGTATTTCTCGGGCCTACACCAGACTATTTTCAACAGATATATTTGTGTCTGAAAAATCAGGGAGACACTATTTTTTTTTTTTTTTACAGCAAAAAATGCAAAAAGCAGGATAATAGAGATTTTTTACCGTGGAACAGCAAAAGCACACTTCTGTCTCTCTGGCCTACACCAAACAATTTTCAACAGATATATTTGTGTCTGAAAAATCAGGGAGACACTATTATTATTTTTATACAGCAAAAAATGCCAAAAACAGGATAATAGAGATGTTTTACCGTGGAACATCAAAACCACAGTAATAATTTACTGGTGTATACCAGGCTTTTTAAAATATATATATATTTGCGGCTGAACAGTGAGCGATACACTCAAACAGTTTTTTTTAGATACAAATGGCCCAAAAGTGGATAATACAGAGGTTTGTACCGTGGAACTGCAAAACCACACTTGTATTTCTCGGGCCTACACCAGACTATTTTCAACAGATATATTTGTGTCTGAAAAATCAGGGAGACACTATTTTTTTTTTTTTACAGCAAAAAATGCAAAAAGCAGGATAATAGAGATTTTTTACCGTGGAACAGCAAAAGCACACTTCTGTCTCTCTGGCCTACACCAGACTATTTTCAACAGATATATTTGTGTCTGAAAAATCAGGGAGACACTATTATTATTTTTATACAGCAAAAAATGCCAAAAACAGGATAATAGAGATGTTTTACCGTGGAACATCAAAACCACAGTAATAATTTACTGGTGTATACCAGGCATTTTAAAATATATATATATTTGCGGCTGAACAGTGAGCAACACACTCAAACTGTTTTTTTTAGATACAAATGGCCCAAAAGTGGATAATACAGAGGTTTGTACCGTGGAACTGCAAAACCACACTTGTATTTCTCGGACCTACACCAGACTATTTTCAACAGATATATTTGTGTCTGAAAAATCAGGGAGACACTATTTTTTTTTTTTTTACAGCAAAAAATGCAAAAAGCAGGATAATAGAGATTTTTTACCGTGGAACAGCAAAAGCACACTTCTGTCTCTCTGGCCTACACCAGACTATTTTCAACAGATATATTTGTGTCTGAAAAATCAGGGAGACACTATTTTTTTTTTTTTTACAGCAAAAAATGCAAAAAGCAGGATAATATAGATTTTTTACCGTGGAACAGCAAAAGCACACTTCTGTCTCTCTGGCCTACACCAGACTATTTTCAACAAATATATTTGTGTCTGAAAAATCAGGGAGACACTATTATTATTTTTATACAGCAAAAAATGCCAAAAACAGGATAATAGAGATGTTTTACCGTGGAACATCAAAACCACAGTAATAATTTACTGGTGTATACCAGGCTTTTTAAAATTTATATATATTTGCGGCTGAACAGTGAGCGACACACTCAAACTGTTTTTTTTAGATACAAATGGCCCAAAAGTGGATAATACAGAGGTTTGTACCGTGGAACTGCAAAACCACACTTGTATTTCTCGGGCCTACACCAGACTATTTTCAACAGATATATTTGTGTCTGAAAAATCAGGGAGACACTATTTTTTTTTTTTTTTTACAGCAAAAAATGCAAAAAGCAGGATAATAGAGATTTTTTACCGTGGAACAGCAAAAGCACACTTCTGTCTCTCTGGCCTACACCAGACTATTTTCAACAGATATATTTGTGTCTGAAAAATCAGGGAGACACTATTATTATTTTTATACAGCAAAAAATGCCAAAAACAGGATAAAAGAGATGTTTTACCGTGGAACATCAAAACTACAGTAATAATTTACTGGTGTATACCAGGCTTTTTAAAATATATATATATTTGCGGCTGAACAGTGAGCGACACACTCAAACTGTTTTTTTTAGATACAAATGGCCCATAGAACTGCAAAACCACACTTCTATTTCTCTGGCCTACACCAGACTATTTTCAACAGATATATTTGTGTCTGAAAAATCAGAGGCACACTTTTTTTTTGGGGGGGGGCACCAAAAGGTTAATAAGATGGGTATTTGTACATTGTGAAGTAGGAAAAAAAAAAGAGGATTTAGATAAAAAAAAAAGGATTTTTCCTGGCCCCCGGGACCTGGAGCTAAGTCCAGCAATTTCAGTAACAGGAGCAGCACACAGGACTGTAATGCAGCGTTTGCTGGTATAACCACTGCGTCTCCTATACAGCCTGCCTGCCTGCCTGCCTGATATACCTGGGATGGATATTAGTCCTGAGAAGGACTGTTTGTTTGATCTGGCAGCCTTTACAGAC
Organism: Phyllobates terribilis; assembly: GCF_046119375.1. Lineage (NCBI taxonomy): Eukaryota > Metazoa > Chordata > Amphibia > Anura > Dendrobatidae > Phyllobates > Phyllobates terribilis. Next base: position 1,126,467 of record NW_027362991.1, read on the forward strand.
CCTACACTAACTATTTTGCAGGATATATCTCTCCCTAAATCAGCAGCGCTGTCCCTACACTGTCTGATCCGGAGCGACTGTGTCCAAGATGGCGGCGCCCGGTTTTAAATACTCGAGGTGACGCTGTGCGGCCAGCCAATCACTGTAATGCCCACGAACAACATGGCTGCGGCATTACAGTGACTGGCTGGCAATCCCTGCATGTTCATTGGCTCTGTAAAGAGCGCCAAACATGCAGGGCGGAGACCCGAGCTCCCGCCCGAGTAACCCGGAAATGCTCGGTGCTCGCCGAACATCCCGAGTAGCGTGATGCTCGGGCGAGTACCGAGCAGTGTCGAGCATGTTCGCTCAACACTAGTGAGCACTTAATAAAACCCTAGGGGCTCATCTGCAGAGGCTGTTTTCGCCATAGATTTACAATAACATTATTTTACACCTTGAGGCTACATTTATAGATAGCAAAAAAGAAGCAAGACAAAAATATATCTCATACCCTACCATAATTATATATAAATGTAAAGCAAAATTGCATAATAAATATAGGGTACTTAGTGAACTATTTTTGATCAAAAAAAGTATACAAGCCGTCTCACCAGCGGCAAGGTGACCCTAAATTGGGACGGTACCTATACTGCCTATATTAAAAACCTTACTGTATATCAAAGTTGAAGTAATGCATATAAAAGGGTAGACAAATAGGACCGGGTCCCAACTCCAGACCACCTAGGCCCGTGGTAAGCTACATATATACCAATCAGCTCAACAAAGGGCATGCCACACCCTTAAATTGCACAGAATGCAAACAAGTCAAAAAACCAGACAATGTGAACTGAGGTCTAAGATGGCAGACATACAAGAAACAGAGGCATGTTCACACTAGCAAAAAAGAAGCAAGACAAAAATATATCTCATACCCTACCATAATTATATATAAATGTAAAGCAAAATTGCATAATAAATATAGGGTACTTAGTGAACTATTTTTGATCAAAAAAAGTATACAAGCCGTCCCACCAGCGGCAAGGTGACCCTAAATTGGGACGGTACCTATACTGCCTATATTAAAAACCTTACTGTATATCAAAGTTGAAGTAATGCATATAAAAGGGTAGACAAATAGGACCGGGTCCCAACTCCAGACCACCTAGGCCCGTGGTAAGCTACATATATACCAATCAGCTCAACAAAGGGCATGCCACACCCTTAAATTGCACAGAATGCAAACAAGTCAAAAAACCAGACAATGTGAACTGAGGTCTAAGATGGCAGACATACAAGAAACAGAGGCATGTTCACACTAGCAAAAAAGAAGCAAGACAAAAATATATCTCATACCCTACCATAATTATATATAAATGTAAAGCAAAATTGCATAATAAATATAGGGTACTTAGTGAACTATTTTTGATCAAAAAAAGTATACAAGCCGTCCCACCAGCGGCAAGGTGACCCTAAATTGGGACGGTACCTATACTGCCTATATTAAAAACCTTACTGTATATCAAAGTTGAAGTAATGCATATAAAAGGGTAGACAAATAGGACCGGGTCCCAACTCCAGACCACCTAGGCCCGTGGTAAGCTACATATATACCAATCAGCTCAACAAAGGGCATGCCACACCCTTAAATTGCACAGAATGCAAACAAGTCAAAAAACCAGACAATGTGAACTGAGGTCTAAGATGGCAGACATACAAGAAACAGAGGCATGTTCACACTAGCAAAAAAGAAGCAAGACAAAAATATATCTCATACCCTACCATAATTATATATAAATGTAAAGCAAAATTGCATAATAAATATAGGGTACTTAGTGAACTATTTTTGATCAAAAAAAGTATACAAGCCGTCCCACCAGCGGCAAGGTGACCCTAAATTGGGACGGTACCTATACTGCCTATATTAAAAACCTTACTGTATATCAAAGTTGAAGTAATGCATATAAAAGGGTAGACAAATAGGACCGGGTCCCAACTCCAGACCACCTAGGCCCGTGGTAAGCTACATATATACCAATCAGCTCAACAAAGGGCATGCCACACCCTTAAATTGCACAGAATGCAAACAAGTCAAAAAACCAGACAATGTGAACTGAGGTCTAAGATGGCAGACATACAAGAAACAGAGGCATGTTCACACTAGCAAAAAAGAAGCAAGACAAAAATATATCTCATACCCTACCATAATTATATATAAATGTAAAGCAAAATTGCATAATAAATATAGGGTACTTAGTGAACTATTTTTGATCAAATTTTGCTTTACATTTATATATAATTATGGTAGGGTATGAGATATATTTTTGTCTTGCTTCTTTTTTGCTAGTGTGAACATGCCTCTGTTTCTTGTATGTCTGCCATCTTAGACCTCAGTTCACATTGTCTGTTTTTTTGACTTGTTTGCATTCTGTGCAATTTAAGGGTGTGGCATGCCCTTTGTTGAGCTGATTGGTATATATGTAGCTTACCACGGGCCTAGGTGGTCTGGAGTTGGGACCCGGTCCTATTTGTCTACCCTTTTATATGCATTACTTCAACTTTGATATACAGTAAGGTTTTTAATATAGGCAGTATAGGTACCGTTGCAATTTAGGGTCACCTTGCCGCTGGTGGGACGGCTTGTATACTTTTTTTGATCAAAAATAGTTCACTAAGTACCCTATATTTATTATGCAATTTTGCTTTACATTTATATATAATTATGGTAGGGTATGAGATATATTTTTGTCTTGCTTCTTTTTTGCTAGTGTGAACATGCCTCTGTTTCTTGTATGTCTGCCATCTTAGACCTCAGTTCACATTGTCTGGTTTTTTGACTTGTTTGCATTCTGTGCAATTTAAGGGTGTGGCATGCCCTTTGTTGAGCTGATTGGTATATATGTAGCTTACCACGGGCCTAGGTGGTCTGGAGTTGGGACCCGGTCCTATTTGTCTACCCTTTTATATGCATTACTTCAACTTTGATATACAGTAAGGTTTTTAATATAGGCAGTATAGGTACCGTCCCAATTTAGGGTCACCTTGCCGCTGGTGGGACGGCTTGTATACTTTTTTTGATCAAAAATAGTTCACTAAGTACCCTATATTTATTATGCAATTTTGCTTTACATTTATATATAATTATGGTAGGGTATGAGATATATTTTTGTCTTGCTTCTTTTTTGCTAGTGTGAACATGCCTCTGTTTCTTGTATGTCTGCCATCTTAGACCTCAGTTCACATTGTCTACATTTATAGATAGTTTACAGGTTAATAAAAATGTAAAGACTCCTATTTTTTTTTAATCCTGCAGTCCCACCTGATTGTGTTTCACACTATGCCCTTCTCATATACAGGATGTATTTTCATCCATATAGTTAAGCCCTGTTTTCTTCCCTTCAGCCTCCATCTTCATTCCTAGCTCTCATCCTGCATAATATTCTACTGTGTTCTGCTATAAATTCCATAATTCATCATTACAGCATCACATGAGCAGCTAGAGACGGTATTGTCTCAGCCTGCTGAGAGGACACTCATATTACCCCTCCTTTTATATTCTCCTAAATAAGTTAATATATTATAAGTATACGGTCAGGGAAGCTGAACTGTGATCTCCTGCATTGTAATTGTGGGGCAAAATCTGTGCAGTCATCATCATTATTTTGATAGCAGCTTCTTTATACCCAAACTGGTAAAAGTCTGTATAATAATCTGCACTAGTTTCATCCAAATATTAATTGTATGATGTTCTGTCTTAACCTACTGCTATTGCTGCTATTAACAGTACATTATGTAAATACATCAATTAACTCTCTTCACTAGTATGATCAAGGCAATGTATTAAAAATTATCTAATTGTCCTGCTATTGTTACGAATAGCACAAACAATAGATGTAGATCTAAGGTGGATCTGTCAGCGGTCACCTGGCAGCATTGAAATGGCTACCAAGGACAGACTTAGCACAAACCATTCTGTTTACCAGATCCCAGGGGTTGCTCTGGCCTTCAACCTTTAACCCCTGTATAATGATCTGGACTTACACAGGGGCTCCTAGGTTGTGCCCACAGAGTAGAGTCAGCTGCTGACCAGTGGTGCAGCCCGGCAAAAAGAATGATCTGATAGCCGGGTCAAAAGAATGATCTGATAGCCGGGTCAGAGCCAAGAGGTTGGTGCACGGACTAAATCGTAAGGCAGTAGAGTTGTCAAAAAACAAGCCGTGGTCAAAATCAGGAATATAAGCAAGATACAGCAAGTTCACCGAAGCTAGTCAGGTTACAAATGGCAGAGGACAGCAGGAACCCAGGAGCCCAAATAGCCTGCAGCCCCTCCCAGGAAGCAAACATCGACAGAAATCAACTCTTGACATCTCAGCCCGGACGACCACAAGACCCAGAGGAAACAGAACTAGAGTTGCCACCCTGCGTCACCCGCAACGAGAGTCTGCCACTGCCCGGCGACAGAAACAGAGACAGAGAGGTCAGGCACTAACACAGAGTCACAGTAAATGTCTGAAATGCCTCAACGCATTTTCCATCTGTGAGTATAGACTGGGCACATCAGGAAGCTTTAGCCCATACAGTGTGTCTCACTTAAAATGGCAATATCTTCGTTTTTATCTTATGATGGTGCATTAGTAGACATTGCTTTTACCACCTTGCCTTTTGTCGCAATAATTAGATAATCACCGCTGATAATAAATACTTAGGACATAAACGCAACAAAATCCTATCATCTGCTATTTTATACATATATACAGTACAGACCAAAAGTTTGGACACACCTTCTCATTTAAAGATTTTTCTGTATTTTCTTGACTATGAAAATTGTGCATTCACACTGAAGGCATCAAAACTATGAATTAACACATGTGGAATTATATACTTAACAAAAAAGTGTGAAACAACTGAAAATATGTCTTATATTCTAGGTTCTTCAAAGTAGCCACCTTTTGCTTTGATGACTGCTTTGCACACTCTTGGCATTCTCTTGATGAGCTTCAAGAGGTAGTCACTGGAAATGGTCTTCCAACAATCTTGAAGGAGTTCCCAGAGATGCTTAGCACTTGTTGTCCCTTTTGCCTTCACTCTGCGGTCCAGCTCACCCCAAACCATCTCAATTGGGTTCAGGTCTGGTGACTGTGGAGGCCAGGTCATCTGGCGTAGCACCCCATCACTCTCCTTCTTGGTCAATAGCCCTTTAGCCCTTACACAGCCTGGAGGTGTGTTTGCGGTCATTTTCCTGTTGAAAAATAAATGATGGTCCAACTAAACGCAAACCGGATGGAATAGCATGCCGCAGCAAGATGCTGTGGTAGCCATGCTGGTTCAGTATGCCTTCAATTTTGAATAAATACCCAACAGTGTCACCAGCAAAGCACCCCCACACCATCACACCTCCTCCTCCATGCTTCACGGTGGGAACCAGGCATGTAGAGTCCATCCGTTCACCTTTTCTGCGTTGCACAAAGACACGGTGGTTGGAACCAAATATCTCAAATTTGGACTCATCACACCAAAGCACAGATTTCCACTGGTCTAATGTCCATTCCTAGTGTTCTTTAGCCCAAACAAGTCTCTTCTGCTTGTTTCCTGTCCTTAGCAGTGGTTTCCTAGCAGCTATTTTACCATGAAGGCCTGCTGCACAAAGTCTCCTCTTAACAGTTGTTGAAGAGATGTGTCTGCTGCTAGAACTCTGTGTGGCATTGACCTGGTCTCTAATCTGAGCTGCTGTTAACCTGCGATTTCTGAGGCTGGTGACTCAGATAAACTTATCCTCAGAAGCAGAGGTGACTCTTGGTCTTCCTTTCCTGGGGCGGTCCTCATGTGAGCCAGTTTCTTTGTAGCACTTGATGGTTTTTGCAACTACACTTGGGGACACTTTTAAAGTTTTCCCAATTTTTCGCACTGACTGACCATCATTTCTTAAAGTAATGATGGCCACTCGATTTTCTTTACTTATCTGCTTTTTTCTTGCCATAATACAAATTCTAACAGTCTATTCAGTAGGACTATCAGCTGTGTATCCACCAGACTTCTGCACAACTGATGGTCCCAACCCCATTTATAAGGCAAGAAATCCCACTTATTAAACCTGACAGGGCACACCTGTGAAGTGAAAACCATTTCTGGTGACTACCTCTTGAAGCTCATCAAGAGAATGCCAAGAGTGTGCAAAGCAGTCATCAAAGCAAAAGGTGGCTACTTTGAAGAACCTAGAATATAAGACATATTTTCAGTTGTTTTACACTTTTTTGTTAAGTATATAATTCCACATGTGTTAATTCATAGTTTTGATGCCTTCAGTGTGAATGTACAATTTTCATAGTCATGAAAATACAGAAAAATCTTTAAATGAGAAGGTGTGTCCAAACTTTTGGTCTGTATTGTATATTAGCATTTTCTTAGGATCTGACCTTTACATTTTCATATATTTTTCTGAATTTTACATTGCCTGATAGTTAAATAGCACTGACGTATCCTGTAGTATACCCATTGCTGCGTTGTATGTGGTTTCAGTATAATCCTATGGTCATGTTATTTATTTATTTTTAGATGGTTCAGATCCACCATCAATGCTGCGAGGCTTTTTACCTGCTTCTTCTGTGCCAGATTTTACAATACATGACGTAAGTTTGTACAATATATTCATATATATGTGTGTTTATATATATATTAATACATACAGTGTTGTGAAAAAGTGTTTGCCCCCTTCCTGATTTCTTATTCTTTTGCATGTTTGTCACACTTAAATGTTTCAGATCACAAAACAAATGTAAATATTAGACAAACATAACACAAGTAAACACAAAATGCAGATTTTAAATGAAGGTCTTTATTATTAAGGGAAAAAGAAATCCAAGGACCCTGTAGGTTTGGATTTCTTTTTCCCTTGATAATAAAGACCTTCATTTAATAACAGCATTTTGTGTTTACTTCTGTTATCTTTGTCAAATATTTACATTTGTTTTGTGATCTGAAACATTTAAGTGTGACAAACATGCAAAAGAATAAGAAATCAGGAAGGGGCAAACACTTTTTCACACCACTGTATATATCTGGTTTGCAAAATACAAGGGTTTTATAGCACGCTATTACTATTAGGCTATGTGCCCACGATGCAGAAATGCTCCGGATTTTTCCTGAGCGTTTCTGCATCTCCCCTGGCAGAAAAAACGCATGCGGATTGTACATGCATTTTTCGGACAAGCGTTTGTCACGCGTTTTGCAGATGCGATTTCGCATGCGGGTTGACAAGCGCTTTCCAAGCGATTTTAGCATCACTTGGAAAAGTGCTTGACAACTTGGTCACACTATATAAATCCATGCAACTGGCATGGATTTTATATAGTGTGACCAAGTTAGTTAAATAAAAGAATAAAAATGGTAAAAAAAAAACAAAACAACATTATACTTACCTTCCGATGGCCCCCGGTCTCCTTCTCCGGTCTCCCCGGTAGCTCGTGGTGGTGTAAAAGGACCTTCCATGACATCATTTAGTCATGTGACAGGTCACGAGACCACCGACGTCAGCGGTCACGTGACCCATCACATGACTAAATGACGTCATGAAAGGTCCTTTTAGACCATCACGAGCCGCCTGGGAGCATCACTAAGGAGACCGGGGGCCATCAGAAGGTGAGTATAATGTTTTTTTTTTTTTTAATTCTTTTTTTTACAGGTACTATGGTACCCAGGTCTGGAGGAGAGTCTCCTCTTCTCCAGACCCGGGTACCATCTGCACATTGAATCACTTAATATTTGCATGTGCACATGTAGTCATGCGTATATTAAGCGATTCAATGCAAGTCAATGGCGGCAAAAACGCAGCGCTTTCGCAAAATAATTGGTAGTGCTGCGGATTTTTCCTTAATGATAATCCGCAGCGGAAATTTCCGCAGGATGTGCACAGCACATGCGGATTATCATTGGGGAACATGGTAGACCTTCTACCAAGCGGTTTTTAAGTGTTTCTGTGGCGGAATTACCGCACGGAAACGCTTAAAAAATGCATAGTGGGCACACAGCCTTATTATTATCTAAAGAGTAATATAAATCCAGGAATTAGAGGAATTACTGTATATGACATTGGAAAGATGAGTCCACTTAACAGAACTTTCTTGCAGACTTGGGGAGGGTGACAATTATTTTCATTTTCTTTTGTTGTTTTATATTATGCCATGTGTGGATGAAAGGTATGGACATCTTTGTGGGCATTTTTTATTTAATTTAAATGCATATTTTTGGGGTCTAAAAATTATTTTTGCAATTTGATTTCCTTAAATAGTTTGCACATTTTGCCTTTTACGTTTTTTTTTAAATTCCTTGCACATTCCTGGCTGCAGAATGAGTTAATTAACAATCCATCAGAGAGCTCGCTTTTTCTAAACGCTTTAGTGCTAGTTTATGACTTCGGACCACATCAAAGTTGAGTTGAACTTTGATGTAGTCATATATCAGCGTCAGAGCAAGTTTATTGACAGATTCTCAGATAACTCATTTTGCAGCCTGCAATGTAAATGGAAACTGTAAAATGGTGCAAAATGTTTAATGAGACCCAATGGCAAAAATATATATATATTTAAGTAAAAGAAATCCCCAGAAGGTGTCCATATACTTTAAAGGTAGAGTGAATAGATGAAATATCAAGGCATATGGTGCTAATATGATGATTTTTGGCAGCTAGAGCAAAGAACTGCTAAAAATGTTGGCTCATACTTATTAATATTGTTGCACCTATTTTCCGGCGAACTTTGAAATTCTAGTGCAAAATTTTATCGAAAGATTTACTATTTTACACCGAGTGTGTACTGCTACTGTCACTTTTTTTTTTTTTTTTAGATAGACATGGTTAAGTAAAGCCATAATTTACGCTTAATTTTGCTGTGTGCAAGTTTTTTAGGTCCACTAATCTCAATGAATAGTGTGTAAGAAAGCATCGTTTTTGTGAGAACTCCTTTAATGCCTCCCATAGCAAAAAGATCTCTTTGTGAAGTTCCTGCCAGTTGGATCACGAGCTATCTGCTAGAGATCTGCCTAAAGAGTTTGTGATAAGATTGAAAGTCATCTCCTATCGAGTGTTATAGAGGATGACTTCCCTATCGCTGAGGGTCCAAACAATGGGATTCCTGCTGATCTTGAAAACAAGGAATAGAGCAGAGGAAAAGCATGGGAACCTCCGCTCTATTCACTCCCTATGGGACTGCCCAAGAAAGTCGAGTACTATGCTCCTGTAGTGCATGAAATCCCCATACCCAAACTCGATTTGTATGCTTGAAAAAAGCCATTGAAAGCGGAGCTGAATACTTCACCATTCACCAATAGCCGATCTTCTAGGCAAGGAACGCAAAACTTGCAAGCTCTTTACTAAATAGCTGGTAAGCGCTGCTCTGAAGATGGCTGGATTGCTGGAAATTAGTAAGCCAGGAGGAAAGGAAGTGGAGCTCTCCTGAAGAAAGATCTTAGGATAACCCCTTTAAAGAGACTTCCATGCCATCATAGGGAGACTTATAAGCCATGCAATGCTTCCTGTATATGCAGATAACTTCTTAACAAATGTAGATAACAGGGTCTCTATTGTCAATTATCGGAAATAGCAATTCAATATTGACCCTTCAAAGATTCTTGCCACATGACCAATCTCCTCCTTTTCACTGGCGAGGAGCATAGACCTCCCCCGAAACAGCTGTCTGCAAATAGAATTCTTCTACTTTTAGAGAAGATTCTGGTTTGGTTTTATATCCTAAGTGTGACACTGAGTCACTTTGCGTGGACGAGCCGAGAGTCAGGGTAGTCAAGGAGTCCGAGGTCAAAAGCCGGGAGGGCACATCATAAACAGAGGGAAGAGACAAAGGCGTAGTCAGGTAATGGTCTGAGGTCAGAATACCAGGAGGAAAGCAGATCAGACAGGGAGCAGGCAAAACAGAGGGTCAGAACGAGGTCCAAGGTCAGGCAGCAAAAAAAGCACAGAGAGAAAAACCACACAGAGCTGAATGTACATCTGGCAGAGATCTGGGACTGATAGCCCAGCTAAGTAGCTGGGCAATCACCTGGGACAGGGAACACCTGAAAGCAGTCCAGCACCTCCCAGTCTCAGATTGTCTGGCCGTGCTGTCAGTGAAAACACTGACAGCTTAGCAGCCCCTGCACCAGATTAGACAACTGAGCTGTCAGTAACTGCATCCCAGACACATCGAGGGGTGGAATTGTGACACTAAATCAATGGTCTTTAAAGGGTCAATAATGATATAGGATTGCTACTGCCAATGGGCGGAAGGTTATTTGCATGTGTGTGATGTGTATGTATATATATATATATATATATTTTATTTTTTTTTTATTTTTTTTATTAAGCAGATGGATAACAGAGCTGTATACACTTTACGTCCCGATGTGAAATTTTGCTCAGAGGTAGAGATGGATGGAGCCCTGACCTTAACCCTACCAGGGTAAGAAGAATTGCATCATCTATTACATCTTGAGGTTTACGTGTATTACCTGATCTCTCTGAACAGTGGGATCAATCCTTGTACAGTATAGCCGCCGCTGACAGTAACAATTTCATAGAATTGATTCCCTTGCTAATTTTACAATGTTCTACTATTTGTTGACGCTCGCTGCTCCTAAATTTGTTTCAATTGATCCCAAGAAAATGAAGCACCCAATTGTTTGCACGTGCCTTCCATATTAAATCATCACGGCGTTCTCCACAACTTCAGGCAAAACTGTAATCCGATATATACTCAGGAAACCAGGGAAAGGGGTCTGAGGAGTGCAGAAACACTGTCCATTAATGAACGAGGTCATGAAGCTGCAATTAGACGAAGCAAACGTATGAAATGATCATATTGCTCAATCCTAGAGATTGTGAAAAGAATGAACAGAATTTTACTCCTAAGGCACAGGGATGTTCTGTCACCTCTTTCCAGTGATCAACCTTTTAATCTTTTATTGCATTTTCTTGTAATTTTGTGTACGTACGCTATTCATTTTGCAGCATTCACTGATATGTGTTCTTAATGTATCCAGCTAATTCCCGACAATTGTTTTATGTTGTAATCCCGTTAGGCGTTCCTCTTAACAATTTAGGCCATGTAGAAGTCTGGCCTAACATATGTCTTTATGATAGAAGCGTTATTGTGAGGGAATTAGTGACGTTTGTGCTTTGTACATTCGAAACAGTCATGTGCACAGTATACGTAGAAGGTGATTTCTACAGCCCATAACGCTATTGACCAGTGACAGTAGTCACCATCACCACAATGTTGTATCTAAGCTTACATATCCCACTATCCTTTCTGCAATTTGTGTGTCTGATACCACAACCGAAGCGTCCCTTAAATTGTCGCTCTCTTTTCAACAAACTTTGCATAAGGTCTCATTCAGACGTCCAATTTTTTCACGAAAAATGGACCGATTATTTTGATTAGACTTTGATCAGAGTTTAATTAGAGTTTGGTCCGAGTGTCATCAATTTTTCTCATACATGGAAAAAAAAAAAATGTTGTCCACCTTTTCCTTTGTTACAGTTCGTGAAAATCGGACTGCACTGGAGTTCGGTCCAATTCTTTCCACAACCCATAGACTTGCATTGCCGATTTTGGTCCGACATTCTGATCAATATCGGATATGTGATTTTTCACTAACCGCTCAGTCCACAAAAAATCATGGACAAGAGTGACTATCACAGGTAAGAGTGCTATCCGTGAAAACCATGGAGGGCACTTGCACACGAAAAACGGACAAGTGAATGAGGGCTAAATCAATACTATAAGTGAATATAAGAAACTTTCTAATATATATTTTTTAGAGAAATCTGCTTCTTTCTCCACTTAAGAGACACTTCTTCTCTTCCCTCCACCTCCTGAATTCATTGTTCACTCTGATCAAATCTGTCTTAGACAAAGCAAGACTGGACAGTGAGGAGTCAGATTACTCCTCCTCAGGGGCGGACATATCATTGAGGTGACCTGTGCGACTGCACTGGGGCCCAAAAGGTAAGGAGGCCCATTTTGACCTCCAAAACAGGTGGAATTGTGCATTATGATGAACTATTGGACTGGAAAGGGCCCAGACATTGTTCCTGCACAGGGGCCCTTTTTTGTCTGTGGCCATCAGTCCTATTGTACTCTATGGAGAGGGGAGTTTTGAGGAAGAGTGAGTACCCTGTTAAATGCCTCTGTCATTCTCTGAGAGCGGCATTAAAACAGGTTGTAACTGCCCAGCAGCCACCCCACCCCCCTGCAATGCGATCACAATAGGTTGCTATGACAGCCGGGGGTCTGCTGAAGACCCCCGTGCCTTTCATGACAGTGCTCCCATAGGAGACCGTGAATTGTGCTATGTATATCAAAACTATGACATTGCTGTATTTAGTACAAGCGATTGGACGATCGCAGGTTCAAGTCCCCTAAGGGGACTAAAAAAATACAGTAAAAATAAAATATTTTATAGGTTATTAAAAAAGATCAGTAAGTTATTCCCTATCCTATGGATAAAAGATAACTATCTATTGTGGGAAAACTCTTTTTATGTGTGTTTTTTTTTTTCTTACACCGTTCTTATATTATTTGTATTACAGTTCTGTATTGGACAATAAGTCAAAAAGACCGTGCAGCTGCTCAAAGACACAATGCCTAAAACTGTATGTAGGAATCCTTCTGTATTCCTGATAAGTCAATAAGTAGAAATAGTTTACTTAATGTAATCTCATTGATTTAATTTTTATAGCCAAGTAATTCTAGAAGCACTGTCTTCAAATTAAAGAAGCACTCCTCCTCCTCCCATCAAAGTTTTTATCTTCTTAATATATTGCAGTCATCATATTATATAGCACTGCATCCTTACAATTGCTCATTTTGCCTTTCTACCCAACTAATTCTTCTCTTTTCTCTGCTCTATATAGAATCAGTAAGTCTCTTGTCCCTGCATTTATCATTCCCCTGTTCAACTCTTGACCAAGCCCCTTCCAGAGACTTTTGCAGTGACTCATGACTCATACAGGGAGAATTGACCTCCTGTTTCTGCATAGAGCTTAGTCAGTTTTTAATCATGTGATGTTACAGACATAATGGAAAACGGAAGAATTAACTGGGTAGAAAGGCAGAATGAGCAATTGTAAGAATACAGTGTTATATGATATAGTGACTGCAATATACTAAGAGGATAACAACTTTGATGGGAGGAGTGCTTCTTTAATGTCATTTCGGCACATTGACAGGCATCATCTTATTGGCAGAGTTGTGATAAAATATTAAGATATTCTAACAAACCTACAACAATATTATAGATTGTTATAGTAGTAATATCGTGATTCTGTGCTCCCATCTGGGAATGGAGCAGGTCCGGTGCTATGCTACTCCGGTTGGAGGCTCTGCCATTGTCCTGTCCCTGGAGGCGTAGCTGTTATGATCTGCAACAAGTACTAAGGAAAGATAGGGGAAAGCTCTCCCTACAGTAAGACTAAGCTGAATCCCTACGATGTAGCAGGCTGCCTGTTCCTAGCAAACAGACCCGCCTTAGTCCTCGGCTAGTCTGAACGAAGACCTATAGCATACTAAGGACTGGGACAAAAATGGGACACCTCTTAAATAGAGAAGTTGTTGCAGAACACAAAAAGACAAACAGACAAAAAGTACTAGAGGTCCCAGAAGGACAAAATGAACTGACAGAGAAAGGCACAGAAGCACCTGGCTAGAGAAATAGTCAAACACTGAAGTCCAGCACAGCCAAAAAGGCGGAGCTGGAATATAAAGGCAGATGGTCACGTGACCGCAAAACACAAGATGGAAAAAACAAACAGGAGGGTTCTAACAGTACCCCCTCTTTTATGAGGATCCTCCGGATCCTCCAGGCCCAGGCCTATCCGGAAACCTCTTGTGGAAAGCTTTAACAAGCCTAGGAGCACAGACATCATCCGTCCTTACCCATGAGTTGTCTTCGGGACTGAAACCCTTCCAGGAGACAGGATACTGTAATCTCCCTCTATGCCATCTAGAATTCAAGATACGAGAAATTTCATATTCGCCGTCTTCCACCACAGGAGGAACTGAGACAGTGGCGTCCCTATAAGATACATCATCCTTTTTTAACAAGGAAACATGAAACACAGGATTAATCTTCCAGGAAGTAGGGACATCCAACCTAACAGCAGACGGATTAACAACCTGAAGCACTTTAAATGGACCCACAAACTTAGGACGCAGTTTTTTAGAGGGAATCCTCAACCGCAGGTTCTTCGAGGACAACCAAACCATGTCACCCACAGTAAACAAAACCTCTTTACGTTTCCTGTCAAAATACTTCTTGGACTTCTTGTTAGCCTCTTGAAGGTTGCAACGTACATTAGACCAAACTCTCTCCAAATCACCGGAAAAATTCTCCTCCTCCGGCACCGCCGACCCCAATTTGAAGAACGAACCAAAAGACGGATGTCTCCCAGTACAACAAAAAAAGGAGAACACCCAGCAGAGGAGGATGTATGATTGTTAAGAGCAAATTCTGCGAGAGGCAGAAACTCAGACCACACCTCTTGATTGTCTGCCACAAAACAACGCAAAAACTGTTCAACATCCTGGTTCTTTCTTTCAGTCTGTCCATTCGATTCAGGATGATACCCAGACGAAAATGACAAATGGACTCCCAACCTGTCACAAAAAGCACGCCAAAAGCGAGCCACAAACCGAGGTCCTCTATCAGAAACAATATCCGTGGGAACGCCATGGAGCTTGACAATCTCCTTAACAAACGCCTTAGCGAGTGTCTTGGCGCAGGGCAACTTAATGAATGGAACCAAATGACACATCTTACTAAAACGGTCCACGGCCACCCAGATGACAGTAAAACCCTCAGACACAGGAATATCAGTAATAAAATCCATTGTGAGATGCGTCCAAGGTGCACTAGGAACCTCCAGAGGGCAAAACAACCCCGCAGCAGGAGTATGTGAAGCCTTTGACCTAGCACACACAGTACATTGACGCACCCACTTGATGACTTCCTTCTGCCATCCAGGCCACCAAAACCTGCGACTGATAAGTCTCTTAGTCTCCGAAATTCCTGGATGACCTGCCAACCGAGACTCATGACACTCCACAAACAAATCTCTCCTAAAGGCTCTAGGCACGAACAACTTCCCTTGGGGAGTGTTAGATGGAGCATCATCTTGAGCTTTCAGAATCCCATTCTCCAAAACGGAGTCCAATGCTGCCACCACAACTCCTTTCCGCAAAATGCTCTCCTCCTCCTTGGCACCTACCGTAGGAGAGAAGCTGCGAGATAAAGCATCGGCTTTAACATTCTTAGTACCAGGGATATAGGTAACAGAAAAATGAAACTGAGAAAAAAAAAGTGCCCACCTAGCTTGACAGGCATTCAAGCGCTTGGCAGCATCCAGATAGATCAAATTCTTATGATCTGTGAAAACCTGAATAGGAAATCTAGCGCCTTCCAAAAAATCACGCCAATGTTCAAACGCGAGTTTAATAGCCAGCAACTCCCGATTTCCAACATCATAATTCAGTTCGGTTTCCGAAAATTTTTTGGAAAAGAAGGCACAAGGATGTACTCCATCCTTGTTCTCCTGAGACAAAACTGCTCCGACCCCCACCGATGAAGCATCGACCTCGACCAAAAAAGGCTTGGTCTCATCAGGCTGCATAAGGATAGGGGCAGAACTGAACCTCTCTTTGAAATACTCAAACGCTTCAATGGCCTCAGTAGTCCATTGGGTCGTATTCGCACCTTTCCTGGTGAGATCGGTCAGAGGCTTAACAATTACAGAAAAATTCTTAATGAATTTCCTGTAATAATTGGCAAAACCCAAAAATCTCTGTATAGATTTCAAACCAATAGGCCTAGGCCATTCCTGCACAGCCTGAACCTTCACCGGGTCCATCTCAAAGCCCTCGTTGGAGACAATGTAGCCCAAAAAACTAATTTTCTGCACAGCGAACTCACATTTCTCCAGCTTAGCAAAGAGTGAATTATCACTCAATAACTGCAAAACTTCACGTACACTCTGCCAATGGGACTCTAGATCTGGTGAATAAATCAAAATGGCATCCAAATACACAACCACTTTCCCACCAATCAAAGGTCTCAGGATGTCATTAATACGTTTCTGAAAAAATGCAGGTGCATTGGTAAGACCAAAAGGCATAACCAGATTCTCAAAATGACCTACCTGAGTGTTAAAAGCAGTTTTCCATTCATCACCCTCCTTCACTCGTAACAAATTGTATGTCCCCCGGAGATCAATTTTAGAGAACCACTTGGCTCCCACCAACTGGTTAAACAAGTCAGGAATTAACGGCAATGTTTAGGAATTGCGTACGGTAATCTTATTAATTTCACGAAAATCCACACATGGACGTAAACCCCCGTCCTTTTTTTTAACAACGAAAAATCCAACTGCCACAGGCGACTTAGAAGGTCTAATGTGACCAGCAGCCAGGCTAGTCTCTATGTACTCCTCCAAGGCCTTTCTTTCAGGGATAGTCAGATTAAACAAGCTACTCTTGGGAAGAGTAGCTCCAGGAACAAACTCAATGACACAATCTTAATCCCTATGAGGAGGTAAAACTTGCGACTCCTCCTCTGAAAAAACCCTCCAAAAATCTTGAATAGGTACAGGTAATTCCCCTTTTTCCACAGCTGCAATGCGACCATTACAACATTTATCATAGCACTTCGGACTCCAAGACTTAATCACATTAGTAGACCAGTCCAGCAAAGGATTGTGCAGTTTTAGCCAAGGCAAACCTAGAACGACCGGAGAGGGTAAATTATCTAATACAACCCAGTCCAAAATTTCTTGGTGAACTCCATTGATAGTGAGGGGAAATGCAGCAACCTTGTGAGTAATACATTTCAAGGGAGTGTTATCAATTGCAATCACAGAAATAGGTGATGACAAAGGTTTGGATTTCAATTTAAGTTTTTCCAAAAACCCTTTATCAATCACATTAAGTGTTGAACCACAATCCACAAATACCTGAAATTCAATCAAATCTCCCTGCAAAGTAGTACTCCCAGAAAGAAATACTCCTGCAGAACGTAAACAAGCTATACGGGTGTAACTGACCTTTTTTTTTTCTTTACTTAAACGAAGCTCACAATACTTAATCAAATGGTCAGCTTTACCACAATAAAAACACAATCCCTCGGCGAACTTCCGGTCTCTTTCCTGAGAGGGGAGCGACTTCGCCCCAACCTCCATCGGTTCTCCGCCGTCAGAACAGATTTTCTGGGGACTAGGACCTGGCATTACAGGAGTCTTTACCTCATTCTGTCTAAATTTCAGTCTCCTATCCACACGAACAGCTAATTGCATGGCATCCTGCAGAGTCTCAGGTGCGGGGAATGCAATTAGCAAATCCTTAACCCTTTCACTCAGACCAGCAAGAAATAGACATTTCAGAGCAGGATCATTCCATCTAACTTCCGAGGCCCATCTTCTGAAGTGTGTCCAATAATTTTCAACATCACCCGACCCCTGATTCAAACGCCTGAGTTCTGCCTCAGCAGATGAGACTTGATCAGGATCGTCATATAATAGCCCCATAGCAGAAAAAAATTCTTCTACAGTCCTTAAACATGGGTCATTAGGTTGGAGAGAAAAGGCCCACCCCTGTGGTTCTTTGCGCAAAATTGACATAATAAAACCAATGCTCTGTGATTCATTCCCAGAGGACCTTGGTCTCAAACGAAAATATAACAAACAAGCATTTTTAAAGGGAAAAAAAATCTTGCTGTTTACCATAAAAAACATCAGGCAGTCCTGCCTTGGGTTCCACAAAATGCGCTTCAGAACAGCTACTCACGTGTTGCTGGAAATTGGCTACCTCCAGAGACAATCCCTGCAGGCGTTGAGCCATATCCTGGACGGAAACCATACTGATCCCCGAATTTCTTTCCTTTTAGTTTTTTTGGACTGGACTTACTGTTATGATCTGCATCAAGTACTAAGGAAAGATAGGGGAAAGATGTCCCTACAGTAAGTCTAATCTGAATCCCTACAATGTATCGGGCTACCTGTTCCTAGCGAACAGACCCGCCTTAGTCCTCGGCTAGTCTGAACGAAGACCTATAGCATAAGGGGAGGGGTCCCTAAAAGAACTAAGGACTGGGCCCAATAATGGGACACCTCCTAAACAGAGAAGTTGTTGCAGAACACAAAAAGACAAACAGACAAAAAAGTACTAGAGGTCCCAGAAGGACAAAATGAACTGACAGAGAAAAGCACAGAAGCACCTGGCTAGAGAAACAGTCAAACACTGAAGTCCAGCACAGCCAAAAGGGCGGAGCTGGAATATAAAGGTAGATGGTCAAGTGACCGCAAAACACAAGATGGAAAAAACAAACAGGAGGGTTCTAACAGTAGCTACTACACATGCACAGAAACTGTCCCAATCATATGAAGCATCGCATTCTGGTGTTGTAGGATGTGTGAGGACATGGGATGCCGTGTCTCTCACTGATTTCCCTGGATGACAGGCAATGCAGGTCGTTGCTTTGTCTGGCCCTAAGCAGTGGTGGAATTATGTTTATTCTGCTATGCAAGCTAGCAGGGAGTGGCTGTCTGGGGATAACTGAGAGGTATTCAACACCTGATCATTAGGCGGGCTATTTAATCCTGCTCCCTGCTCAGTACTTTACTGTTTATTGCAGTTCCTATGCGCTTGGTGGTGAGTGGTGCTAGCATTAGTGTTGCTATTTTTTCCTGGGGTTCTTGCAGAGGTACTCACCTGATTCTTGATTAGGCACCAATTGCGTCACAAGATGCCAGCTGTCCGGCAACAGTGGCCTGGGAAGGTCTCTGCCAAAGTCCCCCTTCCATTATTGGGAGCTGGGTGAAGAGTATTCCCAGCCTTCCAGGGCTCGCCTAGCTGGGCGGCTTGTGCCAAGCGCGTCTGTGGCTGCGCCTTTGCTGGTTTGGTGCCAGTCTTGCTAGGTCCCTCTGCAAAGCGCATAACACCAATGACTTCCTTTGTGTTTCTAATTGTGTGAAATATTTTGAGCTTAAAAAAATCTACATGAAAAGGGTTTTACAGGGAAAAGTAGATTAATAATTTATGTGACGGAGCTGGGTCTTCACTAGAGCCTCTGATGGTGAGGATAGGCTTGGGTCATAGGGTAGCCACCAGGTGCGACTCCAGGGCAGTGCTCAGACCTGCAGCAGCTGATCAATGGGTCAAAGCAGGGAAGCGTGGTACAGAGGGCACAGGCAGAGACATAGTCAGACAGTCCAAGGTCGGAGCAGCCAGCACAAGTTCAGAATTCAAAGCTGGAGTCAGGAGAGGAGAGGTCAGACAGAACCGGGAATATGAGCCAAGTCGCTAACAGTAGAATCAATACAAACAATACAGAAAATGGAACACTAGGGACGGGCTGCCGCTAGCAATCTAAGTTCAGGCAAAGAGTGGAGGGAGGTGCTGCCTAATACATCCCCTGCTGGCAGGGGATCGGCCAGGGAACTTAAACTCTGCAGGACACAGCAGGGTTAAATTCCTGCAGAGACTAGTCGCACCTCCCTGTGGCCAGGTGGATACAGCAGGAAGATGCTTCAGTGCTGCAAGAGGCAACTCAGTGAGATAGTCTGACACAAGGAGAAGCAGAGCAGTGACCACAGTGAGTAGGGTGGCGCTGAGAAGACGTGTATGTTACTGGTGTGACAGTTTAAAATAGCTGTAAATAGTAAAAGATCCAGCCTATTATTCTAATTTTATTATCCTGGCTTCTTGTCCTGTTCTCGACACAGAACAGCTTTTCTTGTGTTGGTACATGACCAGGGATGTGTGAAGAAGGCTAGCTGACCGCTTATTTCAGTTGCTAATTCAACCTCCTTCTCTGTTGTTATGATGGAGCAGTCACAGGAGGTAACATAAATTGTCTCTTCCTTCAAAATTGCCTCTTCTGAGCTGAGCCTGACTAACAACTATCGGGAAGAACTGTTGTAGATAGGTAACAACTGTTGATTGTGAAACAACCTCCCTTAAGCTGGTAACACCAAACTCAGAAGGGAAAATGGTTGTCAAGAGAAGTTGTCATGAGAGTCTGGGTTGGATGGAGAATAAACAAAAAGAGAAAGACTCCAATCAGAGAAGACTTTACCTACTACTCGGCTTCTTCCAATACACACAGTGAGCATGAATGCCTATAATGTTAATGTGCACACAGGTCTAAAATGGACATGCTTACTATAGTGATGTTAGTAGGCATTCAACTAATACATGGTATGTTTTATGAAGCATGTGTTCAGGATTTTTTAAAATTCTATACACTTGCATTAAACAGATTTACATAACCTGTGAACATATAATTATTTTTTTTTACTACTTGTCCTTTAACCCTAATATCCATCTGTGGGGGTTAGATACTCAATATTTTACTGTTCGCCTCAGCTCTCCTGCCCTGACATTCTGTCATGGCTTTTAGGTGGAGTTACCCTCTAAACATTATTACCATTCTGTGTTTAGTGATGATCAGATGTGCAACTGTATAATATAGGTTTTATATTCTTACACTTAATAATTCTTTCTTGTATCCCACTTAGTTATTGTGAGTGCTTTGCAAATGGTGAATATTGCAGCAACTGCAACTGTAACAACTGTTCCAACAATGTATACCATGAGTATGAACGGTGCCAGGCTATAAAGGTAAGGCAACACTGCTAACAGCGGGAAATATGTATAACTAATAAATATGCTAACTTCCTTGCCTTTTCTCTGTCTGTGCTTTCAGTGCGTCTTTTGTGAAGTTATTCATAAGGTTTAAGCTTGCCATACACGTGAGATAGCTGTCGGTGGAACATTCTCCTGGTAGAGAGCGATCTCTCCCGAATCCTCCCATACAAATGAGCTCTTGGCTCTTCTCTCCCTCAAAATTATCTATTGGAGGAGAGTCGGGAGGCCACCATACATATGAGATGGTTGGGCAAACCCGCCAAAATTGACAGGTTCGGCCAACTTTCATCTCATGTGCATGGGGGCCTTTAGCCTTAATACCCTTTCTGTTATTCCTTTACACAGTCTCAGGTGGGAAAATGTATCCTTTGATCATCAATTCTATCTAGACCGAAGGACTGAATTGTAATTGTCTCCTGCACCCTGATATCATGAGAATATTCAGTTGTAGTAAATGGAATTTATATTTCCTTTGCAAATTTAGGAACTAATTTTCAATAAGGGTTCATTCCCCAGGGGCATGTTATGGGCTCCCTAAAAACTATGATTTCAGAGTCAAAGTGAAAAACCAAGGTATAGGCGCTCCCACTATATCATACTAAGGTTCCAAAAAATCAATGATTTTTAAAGATATTTTATTAATAAAAATAACTCTATTGAAGAAGATATTAAATAAAAATTGCAATATAAAAACAACGCGTTTTGGCTATCCAGCCTTCATTAGGTGATACACAATGCGTTTCGGCTATCCAGCCCTCATCAGGACACCTGATGTATACTTTGTATACTACTTCATGTTGGAACCTTTTCAAGGAATTGTCCACGGCAACCACGTTGGCAGCAAACCACCACCAAGGATCATTACTGGACATTTGCCCTTTTCAGAGTTGTGCCTTCTTGCACAACTTCACAAGGTGAACAAAATCTCTTCTCGTCTTACTCTGGTCACATTTACTAATACTACGCTTAGATAGCGCTCCCTTATTTCTCCTATTTTTTCTAGGTAACACGTTATAGCCAAACTATGATTTCAAGCAGTCTATGGTGTCACAACGTACATTTAAAAGTCTCCAATATCCCGTAGAGACATACAGAATACGACTGGTCACCATATTGCTTATACTCATATCTCCATATTATGGTGCACCATATGGCAGCTGAGTGCCTATGTCTCTGCCATGTGCACGAAGGCTTAATATATGTAGGTATGTATTGTATGTACAGATTATACTAATATATGTAAATATTCTCTTTTTTTCCAGATGTATCTAGATAAAAACCCAGAAGCCTTCCAACCCAAGATTGGAATGCCCAAAACTGGCGATGTCAAACTTAGACATACAAAAGGATGCAACTGCAAAAGATCTGGGTGTCTTAAAAATTACTGTGAATGTTATGAGGTTAGTAAAGCTTAAGGTTTGTAATTAATGGTGTTCAATATTCTAAATAAAACTGAATAAGGGACCAGAGCTGGCAGAATGGACGGTATTATTTGCTGTGCATGAAAAATGTTCTTATAATTTCTGCATGACAACAATTATGATTTTCTAATCAAAGAGAACCTTTCATCAGGATCTTAGACCCCAAACTGAGAGCATATATGTAAAGGCACTTACCGTACACACTTCTCAGCACGAGACTACAAGGGTTAAAGGGATATCCAGGACTTTAAAAAAAAAATGTTGCTGAGCACTAACGGGCAGGTAGTTGCTACCTACCTGCCTGTTGTGCCCAGTGCCGTTCTTCGCCAGTACAGAGCGGTCACAGACTTTAATATATAAAGTATATCGCTTAAAAGAAAAAGAATAAAAAACTAAAAATAAGGCGACACACACATCAGTTCTAAAATAAAAAAGGAGAAATAACAGAAGAACAATGATACATGGAAACGTTTAGGTATTTCTGTTTCCTTGAGGGTAGGGAAGGTTTATGGATCACACTCAGTGTCCAGGATGGACTACATTATACTAGGCAAATAGTAAGTCTGTAATTGGAGTGTGGGCTTATAAGGAGGCAAGTATATTGCATATTAAATAGCTTGTTCCTATAGTAAACGGGGGATGTCCATTTTGGCTACATAGGGTCATCTGCCCATCTTGTGAAGCTCAGGCTCACCAGGCCGATGTGTCAGGAATGACATTCTCTGTAGTCCCAGCGATATCTCCCATTAGTTTTGAGTTCCTGTTAGCCTTGTGACTTACAATAAGAGTTTGCATATTTAATTTCCCAGAGGAGCATGCATAACTTATAAGTCTCCTCACCCTGACATGCCAGGCTTGACTTGTCTCTCTCCACAAGGAGAAATGTCACCCCTTAGATGGCAGTACAAAGCCTCTCACCTAGCCAAATCAGATCTCATACTTTGCACTGATGAAGGGCAACACCCCAAAACACCGTGTCTGCAAACTGAGATTCTGGTTTGGCTTTTATCCTAGCATGTTACTCTCCACAAGGAGAAACCTTACCACTTAGACCCCAATAAGAGTTTACAAATGTTATGGCCCTTTGTGCAGAGTCAATCATGTGCATGTCAGACTAAGGTTATATTCCTAATATTAAATCCTTACCTTGATTGTAGAAATCCGTTTTGCTTTTTAGAGAGATCCATAGCTGAAATTGTATGTTAATGAATTGCAAGTGCATCTCTCCTGCCCTCTTTGCCTATTCCTCGCCTCCTGCCTAGCTCCTGTCTCTGACCTCTCAGTCAGTGTTGATGCCAAGGTAGCCGATATAACCTACTACCAATGATTGACTGCAGTGGTCACGTGTTCTGTAGCCGTGACACCACAATTGCAGCCAGTTAGCAAAGTCTGGGGGAGCAGCAGAAGGCTGGAGCTGGGGAAGGTGAGTAACTCTCATGCTGTTATTTTTAACCTTTCAAGCCTGGGGCGTAAAATAAATAATTATGGAAAAACCTCTTTAATCACTAGTGCTGCTATCCTGTTCTAGTAGTGTCTCTGGCAGTTAGAAGTATTGATTATACATAGAGTGATGCCCATGAATTAGGTTTATTAATTGTAAAAATAGTTTATTTTTCTCATATATTATAGGCTAACATATTGTGCTCCACTATGTGTAAATGTATCGCCTGTAAGAATTATGAAGAAAGTCCAGACCGCAAGTATCTTAGGAATAAGCAGCAATATGCAGACACGGAGAGGTACGTCCATGGCAGATCATATGTATGTAGGAGGGATCATATCAGGTCTGGGAACATTTTTAAATAATGTGCATTTTCCGAACTAACTTTTCACATTTATTGGTTTAGTATAAAAATACCTAATTTTGTCTTATTTATGCCCTATGGTGCCTTGTGACTGCTTCCCTCAAACCACTTCTGGAGCAGCCAAAATATTTTTACATTTGACTTGACTCTTTAAATACAATATCTCTGATGAGAAACCATGCAACTACAGGAAAGAAGAGCCTGCTGTCTCTGCCTCCATGAAAGCTGGTAACACAACACCATATATCCGATAATTGATCCAGTCCTGGCAATCAAATGTACTCAGTAGGAACAGCAGATGGAGACCAAGATCAGCTCTTTAAAAGGAATCTGTTGGTAGTTTTTTTTCTATTTAATCTGAGAGCTGCATGGTGTAGGGGCAGAGACCCTGATTCCAGTGATGTATCACTTACTAGGCTGCTTGTTGAAGTTTCAGTAGAATCACAGTTTTATCAGCAGGAGATTATCACTAGAGGACTAGTTGCCTTGTGCCATGTAGTCCTCCTGCTCTGTGTAACTCTGCCCCCACCACTGATTGGCAGCTTTCTGCCTATGCACAGTGTACACAGAAAACTGGTGTGGGCAGGGTTAAACAGAGCTCAGCATTCAGAGAACTGTTGAATCTGCAGCAGAGAAATCAGTGGTTTTAGCAAAACTGCACCAAGAATCCCTGTAAGTGACACATCGCTGGCATCAGGGTCTCAGCCCCTACATCATGCTGCTCTAAGTCTACATAGCTAAAACCTGGTGACAGATTTCCTTTATTGGAAACAGGGGCCATATTTCATTTGTAACTGGAGCTAAAATGCCAACAACAGTTAAATGACAAAACAAAAAAAATCTTGTAAAGTTAAAATTAAGGATGAGCAAATCGATGCAACGCAAATCAAATTCATGTTGAATTTTTAGGAATTTGCGGAACTCAGCGAGTTCAAACAATACCATAATTTGGTCACCACCATTTTACACATTACAGGAGATTGCATCAGCTAGAGAAGGATCACATTATATTGGGTACAGCCACGCTGGCTTCTCCATAATGCCTTGCAGCTATCACTAGTGTTGAGCGATACCTTCCGATATCAGGAAATATCGTATCGGATTGGATCGGGTCGATACCCAAAAAGTATCGGATATCGCCGATTCCGATACCGGAAACCAATGCAATTAAATGGAAACAAATATGGGAATGAAAATAAACCCTTTCTTTCCTTGTAGGTTAATTCTACATGAAGTAAAACAACTAAGAATAATGTAAAATGACATGAAAAGCCGGCAATTCATCAGCGGCATACACCGGTACCCGACAATTTACAACAGAAAGAATAGAGCTTCACACATAGATTAGATAGATAGAAACATGTCAGTCACATGTATAAGAAGTACAGTGACAGTGTTGATTACTGTACTTGTCATTTAGTGTAAAGGATTTATTTAAAAAAATAATAGTGTTTTCATGCACTGTCTCTTTAAAAAAGTCGGCCAGCAATTCAGCAGCGGTACCCGACAATTTATAACAGAAAGAATAGAGCATCACACATAGATTAGATAGAAACATGTCAGTCACATATATAAGAAGCACAGTGACAGTGTTGGTTACTGTACTTGTCATTTAGTGTAAAGGATTTATTTAAAAAAATAATAGTGTTTTCGTGCACCGTCTCTTTAAAAAAGCCGGCCGGCAATTCAGCATCTGTACCCGACAATTTATAACAGACAGAATAGAAAATCATACATAGATTAGATAGATAGAAACATGTCAGTCACATATATAAGAAGTACAGTGATAGTGTTGATTACTGTACTTGTTATTTAGTGATAAAATAAAGGATTTATTTAAAAAAAAATTGGCGTGGGGTTCCCCTTAATTTTAGGCTCTAGCGGAGGTTAAGCAGACAGCTGGGGCAGATGTTTGAAGCCTGGGAAAGGGGTAATACCCACGGAGCTTCCCAGGCTACTAATATCAGCCCCCAGCTGAATACCTAGCCATTACTAGCTATTAAAATGGGGGAACCCCCCCAAAAAAATAACGTGGGGTCCCCCCTAATTTAATAGCTAGCAAAGGCTAGGCAGATAGCTGGGGGCTGATTTTAATAGCCCAGGAAGGGTGCCATGAATATTGGCCCCCTCCCAGGCTAGAAACACCAGCCGTCAGCCGCCCCAGAAATGGCGCATCCATAGGATGCGCCAATTCTGGCACTTAGCCTCGCTCTTCCCACTGCCCTGTAGCGGTGGCAGTGGGGTAATAGGGTTGGGGTTGATGTCAGCTTATAATGCCAGCTGACATCAAGCCCAGGTTAGTAATGGAGAGGCTTCTATAAGACACCCCCATTACTAACCCCATAGTCAAAGTTAAAAAAACCCACAAACACCCAGAATAAAGTCCTTTAATTGAAATAAACACACAATTCTTTATTGTTCTAAATTAAACCATACTTACAACCACGCCCATTCCAGCTGAAGCCAACGATCTCCTGCAATAAAAGAAAAATAATAAAGCAACCTCATCCTTACCTTTCCATGGTTCCCACGATGGCTCCAGCTCTGCTACATCGAGATGACAGGCTGGACCGCAGCAGAAAGCTGCCATCCAGCCTGTCATCCCGCGGACACTGAGAAGCGTAGGCATGCTTGCGCTCCTCAGTGTCTGGCTGTGACGGCATCCAGATGAGCCGACAATGAACTCAGCTCACCTCATGCACGTCACTGACAGCGTGGGAAAATTCTCCTGCACTCAGCGCTTCAGCGTGAGAATTCTCCCACGCTGTCAGTGACATACATGAGGTGAGGTCATGTCCAATGAACTCAACTCGCCTCATGCACGTCACTGACAGCGTGGGAAAATTCTCACGCTGAAGCGCTGAGTGCAGGAGAATTTTCCCACGCTGTCAGTGACGTGCATGAGGTGAGCTGAGTTCATTGGACATGAACTCGGCTCATCTTTATGCCGTCACAGCGAGGCACTGAGGAGCGCAAGCATGCCTGCCCTTCTCAGTGTCTGCGGGTTGACAGGCTGGATGGCAGCGTTCTGCTGCGGTCCAGCCTGTCATCTCGATGTAGCAGAGCTGAAGCTGTCGTGGGAACCATGGAAAGGTAAGGATGATGTTGCTTTATTATTTTACTTTTATTGCAGGAGATCGTTGGCTTCAGCTGGAATGGGCGTGACGGTAAGTATGGTTTAATTTAGAACAATAAAGAATTGTGTGTTTATTTCAATTAAAGGACTTTTTTCTGGGTGTTTGTGGTTTTTTTAAATACTTTACTAGAAATTCATGGTGGTCATGTCTAATATTGGCGTGACCCCATGAATTTCGGGCTTAGGGCCAGCTGATAATTCCAAGCTGGCCTTAACCCCTTTATTACCCAGTGAGCCACCGCACCAGGGCCCTGGATGAGTTGGGTACAGCGCCAGAAGATGGCGCTTCTATGAACGCGCCATTGTCCGGGGCGGCTGCGGACTGCAATTTGCAGCGGGTGGGGCCCAGAAAGCTTGGGCCTCCCTGCGCTGCGGATTCCAGCCCCCAGCTGCCTAGTTGTACCTGGCTGGGCACAAAAATAGGGCGAAGCCCCACGCATTTTTTTTTTTAATTATTTCATGAAATTCATGGAATAATTAAGAAAAAAAGGGCGTCCCTATATTGTTGTGTCCAACCAGGTACAAATAGGCAGCTGATGGTTGGGGGCAGCCCGTTCCTGCCTGCTGTACCTGGCTGGACACAAATATAGGGCGAAGCCCCACATCAATTTTTTTAAAAATAAATCCTTTATTTTAACACTAAATGACATTTGAGGAGTTAATAAAGATGCAGTCCCTAAATTATTATTTATTTTTTAATTAATTTTTCCCAAAACTTTTGACGTGGGCTTCGCCATATTTTTGTATGCCAGCCAGGTACAGCATCCAGCTTCTATGAACGCGCCATTTTTTCAGGGTGGCTGCGGACTGCAATTTTCAGCGGGGGGGGGGGGGGGGGGGGGGGCAGAAAGCTTGGGCCTCCCTGCGCTGCAGATTCC
Organism: Phyllobates terribilis; assembly: GCF_046119375.1. Classification (NCBI taxonomy): domain Eukaryota; kingdom Metazoa; phylum Chordata; class Amphibia; order Anura; family Dendrobatidae; genus Phyllobates; species Phyllobates terribilis. Next base: position 1,154,367 of record NW_027362991.1, read on the forward strand.
ATCCCCCAGCTGCCTAGTTGTACCTGGCTGGACACACAAATAGGGAGAAGCTCCACGTTGTTTTTTTTTAAATGATTTCATGAAATTCATGAAATAATTAAGAAAAAAAGGGCTTCCCTATATTGTTGTGTCCAACCAGGTACAAATAGGCAGCTGGTGGTTGGGGGCAGCCCGTTCCTGCCTGCTGTACCTAGCTGGACACAAATATAGTGCGAAGCCCCACGTCAATTTTTTTTTAATTATTTCACGAAATTCATGAAATAATTGAAAAAAATTTATGTGGGGCTTCGCCCTATATTTGTGTCCAGCCAGGTACAGCAGGCAGGAGCGGGCTGCCCCCAACCACCAGCTGCCTATTTGTACCTAGCCGGACACAACAATATAGGGAAGCCCTTTTTTTCTTAATTATTCCATGAATTTCATGAAATAATTAAAAAAAAAAATACGTGGGGCTTCGCCCTATTTTTGTGTCCAGCCAGGTACAACTAGGCAGCTGGGGGCTGGAATCTGCAGCGCAGGGAGGCCCAAGCTTTCTGGGCCCCACCCGCTGCAAATTGTAGTCCGCAGCCGCCCCGGAAAATGGCGCGTTCATAGAAGCGCCATCTTCTGGCGCTGTACCCAACTCATCCAGGGCCCTGATGCGGTGGCTCACTGGGTAATAAAGGGGTTAAGGCCAGCTTGGCATTATCAGCTGGCCCTAAGCCCGAAATTCATGGGGTCACACCAATATTAGACATGACCACCATGAATTTCTAGTAAAGTATTTAAAAAAAACACAAACACCCAGAATAAAGTCCTTTAATTGAAATAAAGACACAATTCTTTATTGTTCTAAATTAAACCATACTTACCGTCACGCCCATTCCAGCTGAAGCCAACGATCTCCTGCAATAAAAGTAAAATAATAAAGCAACATCATCCTTACCTTTCCATGGCTCCCACGACAGCTTCAGCTCTGCTACATCGAGATGACAGGCTGGACCGCAGCAGAACGCTGCCATCCAGCCTGTCATCCCGCAGACACTGAGAAGCACAGGCATGCTTGCGCTCCTCAGTGTCTCTCTGTGACGGCATCCAGATGAGCCGAGGTCATGTCCAATGAACTCGGCTCACCTCATGCACGTCACTGACAGCGTGGGAGAATTCTCACGCTGAAGCGCTGAGTGCAGGAGAATTTTCCCACGCTGTCAGTGACGTGCATGAGGTGAGCTGAGTTCATTGGACATGACCTCACCTCATGTATGTCACTGACAGCGTGGGAGAATTCTCACGCTGAAGCGCTGAGTGCAGGAGAATTTTCCCACGCTGTCAGTGACGTGCATGAGGTGAGCTCATTCATGTCCATTGAACTCAGCTGACCTCATGTACGTCACTGACAGCGTGGGAGAATTCTCACGCTGAAGCGCTGAGTGCAGGAGAATTTTCCCACGCTGTAAGTGACGTGCATGAGGTGAGCTGAGTTCATTGGACATGACCTCGGCTCATCTTTATGCCGTCACAGCCTGACACTGAGGAGCGCAAGCATGCCTGCGCTTCTCAGTGTCTGCGGGATGACAGGCTGGATGGCAGCTTTCTGCTGCGGTCCAGCCTGTCATCTCGATGTAGCAGAGCTGAAGCTGTCGTGGGAACCATGGAAAGGTAAGGATGATGTTGCTTTATTATTTTACTTTTATTGCAGGAGATCGTTGGCTTCAGCTGGAATGGGCGTGACTGTAAGTATGGTTTAATTTAGAACAATAAAGAATTGTGTGTTTATTTCAATTAAAGGACTTTTTTCTGGGTGTTTGTGGTTTTTTTAAATACTTTACTAGAAATTCATGGTGGTCATGTCTAATATTGGCGTGACCCCATGAATTTCGGGCTTAGGGCCAGCTGATAATGCCAAGCTGGCCTTAACCCCTTTATTACCCATTGAGCCACCGCACCAGGGCCCTGGATGAGTTGGGTACAGCGCCAGAAGATGGCGCTTCTATGAACGCGCCATTTTCCGGGGCGGCTGCGCACTGCAATTTGCAGCGGGTGGGGCCCAGAAAGCTTGGGCCTCCCTGCGCTGCAGATTACAGCCCCCAGCTGCCTAGTTGTACCTGGCTGGACACAAAAATAGGGCGAAGCCCCACGTATTTTTTTTTTAAATTATTTCATGAAATTCATGGAATAATTAAGAAAAAAAGGGCTTCCCTATATTGTTGTGTCCGGCTAGGTACAAATAGGCAGCTGGTGGTTGGGGTCAGCCCGTTCCTGCCTGCTGTACCTGACTGGACACAAATATAGGGCGAAGCCCCACATACATTTTTTTTAATTATTTCATGAATTTCCTGAAATAATTAAAAAAAAATTGACGTGGGGCTTCGCACTATATTTGTGTCCAGCCAGGTACAGCAGGCAGGAACGGGCTGCCCCCAACCACCAGCTGCCTATTTATACCTGGTTGGACACAACAATATAGGGAAGCCCTTTTTTTCTTAATTATTCCATGAATTTCATGAAATAATAATAAAAAAAAAATACGTGGAGCTTCTCCCTATTTTTGTGTCCAGCCAGGTACAACTAGGCAGCTGGGGGATGGAATCTGCAGCGCAGGGAGGCCCAAGCTTTGTGCCCCCCCCCGCTGAAAATTGCAGTCCGCAGCCGCCCTGGAAAATGGCGCGTTCATAGAAGCTGGATGCTGTACCTGGCTGGCATACAAAAATATGGCGAAGCCCACGTCAAAAGTTTTGTGAAAAATTAATTAAAAAATAAATAATAATTTAGGGACTGCATCTTTATTAACTCCTCAAATGTCATTTAGTGTTAAAATAAAGGATTTATTTAAAAAAAAAATGGCGTGGGATCCCCCATAATTTTAGTCTCTAGCGGAGGTTAAGCAGACGGCTGGGGCAGATGTTTGAAGCCTGGGAAGGGGGTAAAACCCACGGAGCTTCCCAGGCTACTAATATCAGCCCCCAGCTGAATACCTAGCCTTTACTAGCTATTAAAATGGGGGACCCCCCCAAAAAAGTGACGTGGGGTCCCCCCTATTTTAATAGCTAGCAAAGGCTAGGCAGACAGCTGGGGGCTGATATTAATAGCCCAGGAAGGGTGCCATGAATAATGGCCCCCTCCCAGGCTAGAAACACCAGCCGTCAGCCGCCCCAGATATGGCGCATCCATATGATGCGCCAATTCTGGCACTTAGCCTCGCTCTTCCACGCTGCCCTGGTGCGGTGGCAGGGGGTAATAGCGGTGGGGTTCATGGCAGCGCCAGCTGCCATGAAGCCCAGGTTAGTAATGATGGGCGTCTATAAGACACCCCCATTACTAACCTACAAAGTGTTAAAAAGAAAAAACACACTACACCCAGAAAAAAATAATTTATTTGAAATAAAACACACCATTTTATTTAATTCTTAGTTTACTAAAAAAAAAAAATAGTTACCTGTCCTCGTTCCTGCGCTGATCTCCCATGCACAGCTGTCACATCTGGAGATGGTGACAGCTGTGCATGGCTGCTGTAAGCTCACGCTGCCGGGAACACGTCCGCTCCCGGCAGCGGGAGCCACTGACTGAGGTCACCGGAGTGCATTCAGTCAGCGCTGCTCCGGAGACCTCCTTTACGACACTGCTGTACCGTGGGAATTTCTCACGATACAGCAGGGCCGTAAAGGAGCTAACCGGAGCAGCGCTGCCTGAACTCCGGTGAACCCTTACGGCCCCGTCATTCTAGCGGCGGCAGCGGTTCAGAGCGGTCACATTCTATGTGGCTGCTCTGAACTGGAGATCTTCGTGGGACACTCGTGGACTACTACGGAGGGGTAAGGATAAGGTTGTGGTTTATTATTTTATATTTTATTACAGGAGATCGATGGCTTCGGGGAATTAGGTGTCTAGGTGAGTATAGGTGTAACGGGTCTGGGAGGCGGAACCTCTGAGCTACTATACAAGGGGGCAGTCCTTGTAAGGGAGCGGGTGGCGACCAGGGAAGACGGGCAGGAGGTCACAGCAGGTGACCAGGACAGTCTCTGAGTGAACGGGCTGGAGGTCACGGCAAGTGACCGGGGCAGTCTCTGGATGAACGGGCTGATGGTCACGGCAAGTGACCGGGGCAGTCTCTGAATGAACGGGCAGATGGTCACGGCAAGTGACTGGGGCAGTCTCTGAATGAACGGGCAGATGGTCACGGCAAGTGACCGGGGCAGTCTCTGGATGAACGGGCAGATGGTCACGGCAAGTGACCGGGGCAGTCTCTGGATGAACGGGCAGATGGTCACGGCAAGTGACCGGGGCAGTCTCTAGGTAAAGGATTGGTATGACCTGTGGCGGCTGATGATAGACGTGAGCTCCCAGGTGAGCAGGCGAGAGTCTCTGGATGAACGGGTGGTCACAGCATGTGACGGCGGAGCCTCCAGGAAGACCAACAGACAGGCGGCAGATGAGCGCTCCCAGGTGAGCGGGCAGAAGACTCTGGACAGGCGGGTGGTCACAGCACGTGACGGCAGAGCCTCCAGGTAGGCTAGCAGACAGGCAGCAGATGAGCGCTCCCAGGTGAGCGAGCAGGATTCACTGGACAGGCAGGTGGTCACAGCATGTGACGGCGGAGCCTCCAGGTAGACTAGCAGGCAGGTAGCAGGTGTGTGCTCCCAGGTGAGCGGGCAAGCTGGTCCATAGACAGACTGATAGGAGTTGGAAGGCAGACCGTCGGACCTCGGGCAAGCAGGCAGGTGGCTGATGTGCGCTCCCAGGTGAGCGGGCAGACTGGTCCTTAGACAGACTGACAGGAGTAGTAAGGCAGACCGTCGGACCTCAGACTAGCAGGCAGGTAGCAGATAATCAGGCAGGAATCTGGCAGGTAACTGGCAGGAAACTGGCAGGTAACTGGCAACGGGACCTGAGGGCTGAAGCAGAGTAGTGAACAGTGCAACAACATTGCTCGGGCACCTCCATTTTGGAGGAGGTGCCTTATATATGGTGAAGTCCTCCGGCCATTGGCCGGGGACTCCTTAGGACGGCGCGCGCGGCCCCTTTAAGAGGGAGGGAGAGCACGCGCGCGCGCCCTAAGCACAGTGGCCGGGAAGGAGCGCGCGCTGCCAGCAGAGCGGGAGGAGGACGCCGGGCACGGAGCAGGGAGGTGAGGGGAACAGCGTCCCTGCCTAGCAGAGGGCAGGGACGCCAGCGCTACAGTACCCCCCCCTTTAGGCCCCCCCTTTTTTAGGCCAGACAGAAATTTAGCTAGGATAAGAGGGGCATGGATGTTCTCCCGGGGCTCCCACGTTCTCTCCTCAGGACCAAACCCCCTCCAATCTACTAGAAAAAAGGTCTTTCCTCTTACCCTTTTGGTGGCAAGAATGTTCTCTACCTCAAACTCGTCCTCAGCAGAAACCGGAGCAGGAGGCGTACCTGTAGACTTGGAAAAAGAGTTAAGTACCACAGGTTTGAGGAGAGATACATGGAAGGAGTTAGGGATCCGTAAGTTGGCCGGGAGTTTTAATTTATAGGCCACCGGGTTGATCTGACTGATGACCTCCAGAGGACCGATGAACCGAGGCCCTAACTTGTAAGAAGGTATCTTGAGTCGGACATATTTAGATGAGAGCCAGACTTTATCTCTAGGACGAAATTGTGGAGGATCCAGGCGTTTTTTGTCAGCGTGTCTTTTCATCCGTTCGGACGACTGAAGGAGTGCGGATCGGGTACTCTCCCAAATGGAGGAAAATTTGCTAACGAGAGATTCCGCAGCCGGGTTGTCCACAGAGGTGGAGACAGGAAAAGGAATCCGAGGATGCTGACCGAAGACTACAAAAAACGGGGATTTGGAGGAGGATTCGCTCTCGTGATTGTTATAGGAGAACTCGGCCCATGGTAGGAGATCCACCCAGTCAGAATGATGGGCATTAACGAAGTGCTGGAGGTAACTGGTCAGGTTCTGATTGATCCGCTCCACTTGACCATTGGACTGTGGGTGGTAAGCGGAAGAGAAGTCCAGGGTGACGTCTAGCAGTTTACAAGTGGCTCTCCAGAAACGTGAGGTGAACTGTACCCCACGATCTGACACGATGTGGAGGGGCAGGCCATGAAGACGGAAGATGTGGCGGATAAAGTCTTTAGCCAGCTCGGGTGCAGACGGGAGGCCAGGCAGGGGAATAAAGTGAGCCATCTTGGAAAAGCGGTCAGCGACCACCCAAATGACCGTACAACCGGCAGAGACGGGGAGATCAGTTATGAAGTCCATAGCAATATGCTGCCAGGGGGCAGCAGGCACAGGAAGCGGAAGAAGGCGACCGGCTGGCAGGTGTCTCGGGACTTTGTTGCGGGCGCAGGACACACAGGCAGAAACAAAGTCTATTACGTCCTTGTGCAGGGTAGGCCACCAGTAGTGCCGGGCAATAAGCTGGAGGGTCTTTTTCTGACCGGCGTGGCCAGCTAGTTTAGACGAGTGACCCCAGTGTAGGATCTTCTCCCGATCAGGTACTGATACGAACGTCTTACCGGGAGGGAGACGATTTAGGCTCACGGGAGCCACCTGCATTACTCTGGCGGGATCGATGATATGTTTAGGTTCTTCCTCGAGATCGGACACCAGAAAGGATCGGGACAAGGCATCTGCTTTGACGTTTTTGTCAGCCGGGCGAAAATGAAGAACAAAATCAAAGCGAGCAAAAAACAAGGACCACCGGGCTTGGCGCGGGTTAAGTCTCTGGGCATGCTGGAGGTAAGCCAAGTTCTTGTGGTCAGTGTAAATTATTATCGGGTGAAGAGCCCCCTCGAGTAGGTAACGCCACTCCTCCAATGCCAGTTTGATGGCCAATAACTCTCGGTCTCCTATGGAATAGTTGCGCTCAGAAGAGGAGAAGAGTTTGGAGAAGAAGCCACAAGTTACCATTCTCCCGGAAGATGATTTTTGAGTAAGTACCGCTCCGGCTCCAGAGGAGGAGGCGTCAGCTTCCAGGAAGAACTGCTTGTTGCCGTCCGGGCGATGCAGCACCGGGGCGGAAGAGAAGGCCTGTTTTAGGGAAAGAAAGGCCTCCTCTGCTTCGGGCGGCCACTCTTTGGGATTAGTACCCTTACGGGTGAGCGCGGAAATTGGGGCAGTCCGGGAAGAGAAGTGTGGTATGAAGAGGCGGTAGTAGTTGGCGAAGCCCAGGAATCGCTGAATGGCCTTCAACCCCTCCGGTCGAGGCCATTTCTCGATGGCAGACAGTTTCTCTGGATCCATTCGTAGGCCGGTCTGAGAAATAATGTAGCCCAAAAACGGAAGCGAGGTCTGCTCAAAGAGGCACTTCTCGTATTTAGCGAAGAGGTGATTCTGCCTGAGCCTGAGCAGGACCTGACGAACGTCCCTCCGGTGAGTCTGGAGATCCGGAGAGAAGACCAAGATGTCGTCCAGGTACACCACTACGCAGGAGTAGAGAAGGTCCCGGAAGATGTCATTGACCAACTCTTGAAAGACGGCAGGAGCGTTACAGAGACCAAAGGGCATTACCAGATATTCATAGTGGCCGTCCCGGGTGTTGAATGCCGTCTTCCATTCATCCCCCTGACGGATACGAACCAGGTTGTACGCCCCACGGAGGTCCAGTTTGGTGAAGATTCTAGCCCCCCTCAGACGATCAAATAACTCCGGAATGAGCGGAAGGGGGTACTTATTCTTCACCGTGATCTGGTTAAGGCCTCTATAGTCTATACAGGGACGGAGAGAGCCGTCCTTCTTTTTGACGAAAAAGAAGCCTGCTCCCGCCGGGGAGGTAGATTTCCGGATGAATCCCCTGGCCAGATTCTCCTCAATATATTCGGACATCGACCGGGTCTCAGCAGCGGATAAAGGATAAATACGCCCACGGGGAGGAGTAGTACCAGGTAACAGGTCGATAGGGCAGTCGTATGGTCTATGAGGAGGTAGTGTCTCTGCTTCCTTTTTATTAAAGACATCAGCATAAGACCAATAAGGAATCGGAAGTCCAGGTAGATTAGCTGGGGTAGGAGAAGGACGGACGGGATGGACGGGAACCAGACAGGTCTTATGGCAGTCCTGTCCCCAGCGAAGGACTTCTCCGGTCTGCCAGTCAAGCACGGGTGCATGTCTCTGGAGCCAAGGTAGGCCTAGCAAGAGGGCGTGAGAGAGTCCAGGCAGAACATGAAAGGAGATACTCTCAGAATGCAGCATTCCCACCTGCAGAGTAATGGATTCGGTGATGAGTTGGATGGGGCGTGGTAAGAGGCCCCCATCCACGGCAGCAACAGACAAGGGTACAGCCAGAGGTTTGGTGGGGATGCAGTATTTCTCTACCAGGGACTGTGAAATAAGATTCCCGGCTGCTCCAGAGTCAAGTTGGGCTAGTTCGAAATAACGGTTCTCCCCGCAGACGATTGAGACTGACAGCAGCAGAGATGGAGAGGATTTATTCTTGTCTAGGTTGACCTCTCTGAGCGAACCTAGACACAGGCGTTTCCCGACCTCTCCGGGCAGGCACGGATCCAGTGCTCCTTACTGCCACAGTAGAAGCAGCTCCCCTCGGCACGGCGTAAGTCCTGACGGGTTTTGACCATCTTGGTCTGGTCGACCTGCATAGACTCAGGAGAGTGTACCTGGGTAGAGACGGAGGGAGTGACGGGTTTCTGAAAAGTAGGAGCTAGACATGGTAACCTCCTCTCACGGGTGACCTCTTTGGCACGCTCCTGGAACCGTAGGTCAATCCGGGTGGCAAGAGTTATTAGGTCATCGAGAGTGGTAGGAATGTCCCGACCGGCAAGTTCATCTTTAATACGGCCGGACAGACCCTCCCAGAAGACGGATACCAGAGCGTCGTTATCCCAGGCCAGCTCCGAGGCAAGGGTACGGAACCGTATGGCATATTGGCCCACGGTGAGACTTCCCTGACGGAGGCGTAGCAGTGATGATGCGGATGAGGTCTTCCGTCCGGGTTCGTCGAAGACTTTCCGGAAAGCCGTGAGAAAAGCAGGCAAGTTGGACACCAGGGGGTCTCCTCTCTCCCATAGAGGATTTAGCCAGGCCAGGGCCTCCCCAGTGAGATGGGACATGATGAATGCAATTTTGGCCCGGTCGGAGTTAAACTGGTGGGACAATAGTTCAAAGTGCAGGGTGCACTGATTTATGAAGCCCCGAGCCTGGGCGGAGTCGCCTCCGAAGCGAGGAGGTGCAGAAAGCCGGGGTCCGGGGTAGGATACCATGGTATTAGTGGGCAGCGGAGCTGCCGGATTGCGAGACATGGCACTGGCGGAGGTTGCTGGTGGAGCAGTCAGAGTGTCCAGGCGAGTATTGACATTCCGCAGGTGACCCAGGATGGACTCCTGTTGGGACCTTTGACGGGACAGTTCATGACACAGTTCCGAGAGCGAGGGAGCTTGGGTGCCACCGGGTTCCATGGCCCGAGCAAACTGTAACGGGTCTGGGAGGCGGAACCTCTGAGCTACTATACAAGGGGGCAGTCCTTGTAAGGGAGCGGGTGGCGACCAGGGAAGACGGGCAGGAGGTCACAGCAGGTGACCGGGACAGTCTCTGAGTGAACGGGCTGGAGGTCACGGCAAGTGACCGGGGCAGTCTCTGGATGAACGGGCTGATGGTCACGGCAAGTGACCGGGGCAGTCTCTGAATGAACGGGCAGATGGTCACGGCAAGTGACCGGGGCAGTCTCTGAATGAACGGGCAGATGGTCACGGCAAGTGACCGGGGCAGTCTCTGGATGAACGGGCAGATGGTCACGGCAAGTGACCGGGGCAGTCTCTGGATGAACGGGCAGATGGTCACGGCAAGTGACCGGGGCAGTCTCTAGGTAAAGGATTGGTACGACCTGTGGCGGCTGATGATAGACGTGAGCTCCCAGGTGAGCAGGCGAGAGTCTCTGGATGAACGGGTGGTCACAGCATGTGACGGCGGAGCCTCCAGGAAGACCAACAGACAGGCGGCAGATGAGCGCTCCCAGGTGAGCGGGCAGAAGACTCTGGACAGGCGGGTGGTCACAGCACGTGACGGCAGAGCCTCCAGGTAGGCTAGCAGACAGGCAGCAGATGAGCGCTCCCAGGTGAGCGAGCAGGAGTCACTGGACAGGCAGGTGGTCACAGCATGTGACGGCGGAGCCTCCAGGTAGACTAGCAGGCAGGTAGCAGGTGTGTGCTCCCAGGTGAGCGGGCAAGCTGGTCCATAGACAGACTGACAGGAGTTGGAAGGCAGACCGTCGGACCTCGGGCAAGCAGGCAGGTGGCTGATATGCGCTCCCAGGTGAGCGGGCAGACTGGTCCTTAGACAGACTGACAGGAGTAGTAAGGCAGACCGTCGGACCTCAGACTAGCAGGCAGGTAGCAGATAATCAGGCAGGAATCTGGCAGGTAACTGGCAGGAAACTGGCAGGTAACTGGCAACGGGACCTGAGGGCTGAAGCAGAGTAGTGAACAGTGCAACAACATTGCTCGGGCACCTCCATTTTGGAGGAGGTGCCTTATATATGGTGAAGTCCTCCGGCCATTGGCCGGGGACTCCTTAGGACGGCGCGCGCGGCCCCTTTAAGAGGGAGGGAGAGCGCGCGCGCGCGCCCTAAGCACAGTGGCCGGGAAGGAGCGCGCGCTGCCAGCAGAGCGGGAGGAGGACGCCGGGCACGGAGCAGGGAGGTGAGGGGAACAGCGTCCCTGCCTAGCAGAGGGCAGGGACGCCGGCGCTACAATAGGTGTATTTTTTTATTTTTTACTTTATTTTAGGTGGCGATCGGCGGGGACAGGTAATGTATGAACTAATTTATTGTAGGTAACCACTGGCCACCAATGACATGTATTTAAAATTTATTGGGGACACAGTAGGGCAATTTAAATAGGATCAGGCTGATGGGAACTACTGCTCCCATCGAGCTGATCCTGCTGGCACGAGTGGACGGGGGACAGACATAGGCCGATGGGAGTAGTAGTGTCACATCGGCCTATGTCTGCCTGCACGCACAGACACCGCGCACACCCGCACACACCCACAAACATCGCACAGACACCGCGCACACACACGCAGACACCGCACACACACCCCGCATACACTCGCATACACACTAATCATGACCGGTCTGATGGTCTTGGAGGTGAGGCTGACCTGTGCCGCCGTGGGAAAGTTCATGTGAGTTCATGCAGTCAAGCATGAACTCACATGAACCCTCTGAGGGCACCGCGGCGACTTCAAATGAACAGCTGATCGGCATCACCTGATACCTCAGCTGTTCATTTGAAATAACCGGCGGGAAAGCGCAGCACAGAACGGGAAAGCCGGCGGTGAAGTCTTTTCACTGCCGGCTTCCCCGCCCGGGTCCTTCGCTCCCCGCTCCTTGGAGCTGCGCTCCCCGCCCGGTCCTAACTTACGATCGGGATGGGAGGTGGCGAGGGGAGCGGAGGATCGGGGTGGGAGGCTGCGGGGAAGCAGTATGGGGCTGTGTGATTGTTTAAAAGCCGGCGGCTTTTTACCGCCCGCCGGCTTTTAAACAATCAATAGAATTCTCCCACGCTGGGATGGCATTCTGATGACAGGCTGGATCTCAGCTGAGCGCTGCCATCCAGCTTGTCATCCTTCAGAGACACTGCAGAGCGCAGGCATTATGGGAACTTCCGATTCCGGTATTCGATATTGTAAAAGTATCGGAATTAAGTATCGGAATTCCGATACCACGAATATTGGCCGATACCCGATATTTCAGTATCGGAATGCTCAACACTAGCTATCACATCACATGGTTTAGCACAGCCAAGCAAGAGGGACTCTCATAGCCAGAATAAAAGCGGAAGTTGGAAATGCAGCAGCTGTTTTGTGGTGAATCTCAATAGTGAGACAACATCACACCTAATTGCTTAGTCATAAAGATAGGAAGAGAAAGAGATAAAACACTGAAGAAACCATACAGTTAGTGTGTGTCAGCCCAGCAGTGGAGATTAGTGTGTGAGGAAAAGAGAATAATACAGATTTAATTACAATGGATAGAGAGATGGATAGGAGAGTCACTGTGTCTATGAAACCGGGCCAGGGAGGGACACATACTGTAGGTGTCAGCTGCTGCTTGCTTAATCATTGTGGTTATAGTGCTGCTGCAATTCAGTCATACCTTCTCGTCTTTTGAGGACAATTGGAGGATTTGGAGTACTTTCGATTTCCAGAAATCGATTAGCTTGAAATTAAATTTCCTGGCAAAATTCTGTGAAACTGGTGAATTCGAATTTCAAACAATTCGCTTATCATTACCTTAAAATGGCGTGCAAAGGTCTATAGTGACCTTAAGGAGCACACAGTGTTTTAAAGGGAATCTGTCAGCAGGTTTCTGCTATTTAATCTGATAATCTGAGAGCAGCAGAATGAAGGGGTAGAGACCCTGGTTCCAGGAAAGTGTCACTTTCTCAGCAGCTTGCTGTACTTTCACTACAATCAGTGTTTTATCAGCAGGAGATTATCACTGCAGGACTAGGTGTCCCATGGCAGATAGTCCAGCTAATCTGTGTAACCCCGCCCCCACCACTGATTGGCAACTTGCTGACAATGTACATAGGAAGCTGCCAATAAGGCGTGTGGGTGGGGTTATACAGGGCACTGCTACATCTACAGCAGAGAAAACAGGGATTGTATCAAAATTCCAATAAGTAGTACATCACTGGAATCAGGTTCTCCGTCCCTACATCGATGCTGCTCTCTGATTCCTTATTTAAAACCTGCTGACAGTTTCTTTTACTAAAGTTAAAAAACATTAGAAAATTAAGTCAATAAACCCATGTATTAAAGGCCAAAGTATGCAGAAAAAAAACTCGCCTGTACTGTTAATAACAGGATAACTAGCCTGGTGTGTTGTAGAACGAGCAAAAAAGCTTGTAAAAGAACTTCAACATGACGTTTCAAGGATGGAGCGAGACTGCCATCTACTGGCCAGAGACAGTCAAGCGGAACCAAAATATACAAAGGAAGTTGCAGGGAGGGCAGATTCAGAGGCTGGACCCGATCAGGTGACTTCCAGGAAGGAGTTCAGAGAGATAAGAGGCCAGCGCGCCAAACCTGAGGGGTCTTTGGCGCCAAGCAGCAGAGAGGAGCAGACGTGCTCCCTGCGTCCTGAGAAACCCCACGTGACAGGCCAAATCCAGAGGCCTGAGAGGTGCTCCAGCCGGGCACCGGTAAAAGAGCTCCGGATCCCTCACAGTTGTGACTCGAGTGCTGTGCCTGCTGAGGATACTAGGAACCTGATCGCGGTGCTGAGTGAGTTCGCGGAACCCGACGTCGGCCGCCGACAGACGAGGCCTGGACCCCCCTATCCAAGGCTCGAGAGACTGCCCCCAACTGCCAAGCAGAGAGGAGCTGCATACGTGAGCAGGGCCGTCACTTCCACTGCTCACCCACGGTACCGGGGACAATTGGGTTTAAGTACTCAGGTTGGGAGGGGGACGGTTGGGGCTAAAGTAGCACAACATGATTTAATTGAATTCATCCGGAAAGAGACTCACGGCCTAGCGGGAATAACCGGTGACCCCCGCTAGGGCCAAATTCACGGTTAAAGAACTTGTGTGGAGCTTCTCATGCTTGAGGGCATCACCTTACTTTAAGAGACTGCGCCTTATTTTAAGAGACTGCGCCTTACTTTGAGAAATTTTGTATTTTTCTGATATTTCAAACCACTGTCCATTACCCTTGTTGCTAATCCCTTGTTTCAGTATACCTGTTGTATAAAACTGTTTACAAACATCTCTGACTGTTCTCGCCTTGCGTCTCTGTGCGTTGCATTCCGGTACCTGCATTACATTTGGCGTAGTCGGCAGGATGCAACATTCAGACGCAGAGATGGCGGATCAGTCTGTGGCTGGGTCCGGCCGGAGCCATATACCCCTGGGGGCTATGCTCAGCCATCTTTCCAAGTTTACAGGGGATGGCTTGTCACTTTGGGACTGGGCAGAAAGACTGAGAAGTATGCTACGTATGTATCCCCTTGACCCTCTAGCCCAGGCGGAGCTGGCCCTCCTAACCCTTGATGGAGAGGCCCGACAGACTGTGATGTACCGCCCACCTGGGGACCGTGACACCGTGGATAAAGTGATAAAAATTCTAGAGGACATGCACGGTGACACTACAGATTTGGGACACTTGCGCTTACGGTTGTTTCAGCGGGTCCAAGGGGAAAATGAGACAGTAAATCAGTATGTTAATGCATTACAGGAAGTGACGGCCCATATCACTAAGAAAACTCGAGATGGGAACCGAGGACTGGGACCATTGGATGAGGTGTTGCGTGACCAACTGATTGCTGGCTTGAAAGACCCTTCCCTGAGGCAGATCCTGAAGGAGCGGCTACGATTGAGCCCTGATATGGGCTTCCTGGAGGTAGGGGCTGAAGCTAGAGTCCTGGAGAGAGAAGTTCCTGTTCTCAAAGCCACAGTTAGAAGTCATGAGGCAATTGCTCCTGGATTCACCAACCAAGAGCCTGATTTAGTATGGGAAATACGTCAGGAAATTCAAGACATTCGGGGTGAGCTGAATTCTATTAGGAAGACTCCTACTGCCCCCTTGCCGATGGACCGTACTGCTCAACGCGGACGGAGACCAGAACGAGAAAGACGTTCCTATCCGGCCCCAGCACGACATGTACCCGACCTATCGGCAGAACGAGGACCGGAGTGCTGGACCTGCGGAGGTAGGGGGCATATCTCCAAAGACTGTCCCAACCGAGAAAGGAGGAGGAGGGGACAGCCGTTAAACTAAAATGCCCCACGGTTGTGGAGCATGCCGTGGGGTCTCGAGCTTCAGAGAGTAGAAGAGGGAGCTCTGAAGACATTGTCTCCGAGAAGCCCATTATCTGGGCTGAATTCAATGGGCAGCGGATCCGCTGTTTGATGGACACCGGGTCTCAAGTGACCACTATGCCTGAGACGTACTTCCAAAGTCACTTTCCTGAAGTCGCTCGTTCCTGCCGGGAACCCACTGTCAAACTGGTGGCGGCTAATCAACTACCTATCCCAGTAGCGGGAGTAGTATAGATGTCCGTGCGGGCATGTGGAAAGGACCTCGGTCGAAAAGGGATTGTACTGACCACCGGGCCCGGAGGCGATGGGCCCATTGTAACCCTGGGCATGAATGTGCTGAAAGAAGTCGGACAGTTCTTGGCTGAGGGCTGTAGCAAAAACAACTGGACCCGCGCCACTCGAGACCCAGCTAACAAGAGAGTGTTCCAGCACCTCGTGCGGGTCAGTCAGATTCAAAAGTTGCTCACTACCTCCCAGTACCTTGGTAAGGTATCGATACCGCCCGAAGCCACAATGACACTGCCGGTGGGACAGACTGTACTCACTTTGCCGGTGCTGGCACATGTGTCCTTAGAGGGCGTGGACATTCAAGTTGAACCAATGGAGGGAGAAGAAGCGCCCTCTGGACTCCTGATTGCTCGAACTCTGGCCACCGTGCGGCACGGTTGAGTACCCGTGCGCTGCATCAATTTAAGTGGCACCAGTTTACAGTTGTTGCCCCGACAAGAGGTGGCGCGAGTGTGCGTAATGCCGGAGGCCCTTACTAGAGCTGACGCTATAGGGCTGGCACCTGTGGAAGGAAAACCATGGACCCTAGAGGTGTCCCTCAATAGCCAGGAACATGGAAGAGAACCGTTAGCTGGACGCCACCTCCTGGAAGAAATGGAAGCTAACCTGACTGAGTTTTCTGCTGGACAAGTAAGGCAGATCGAACAACTTCTACAGCGATATCAGGGAGTGTTTGCACAGCATGAAGATGATTTCGGGTGCACTCGGGACATTCAGCACGAAATACCCACCGGAAATACTGCTCCCATCCGAGAGAGATATCGGCAGATCCCGCCTCAAATGTACCAGGAGGTGAAAGAGCTGTTGGCCCACATGTTGCGGAACGGTGTGATCCGTGAAAGCCAGAGCCCCTGGGCGGCTCCGATCGTGCTGGTCCGAAAGAAGGACGGTACCCTGAGATTCTGCGTAGACTATCGGAAGCTGAATGCCTGTACAGTACGGGACTCCTATCCACTCCCCCGAATCGAAGAATCTCTATCTGCACTAGGGAGCACCAAATTCTTCTCCTCCCTCGACCTGGCCAGTGGCTATTGGCAGGTCCCAGTAGCTGAGAAGGATCGTCCGAAGACAGCTTTTGTTCTCCCTATGGGCCTGTTTGAGTTCAATCGAATGCCGTTCGGACTAACAAATGCGCCAGGAACCTTCCAACGGCTGATGGAGAGATGCTTGGGGGACCTCAACTTTGAAGCCACTTTAATATATCTGGACGATATAATTATCTATTCCGCAACGTTTGAGGATCATCTCCGCCGATTGGAACAAGTGTTAGAACAGTTACAAAGGCACGGCCTGAAAATTAAGCCTCGTAAGTGTCGTCTCTTCAAACGAGAAGTTGAATATCTGGGGCACACTGTGTCCAGTGCAGGGGTGCACCCCACTGCGGAGAAAGTAGCTGCCGTGCAGAAGTGGCCCACGCCCGCCAATCTAAGGGAACTAAGGGCATTCCTGGGGCTCGCTGGATACTACCGCAGATTCATTAAAGACTTCACTAAGATTGCGAACCCGCTCAATGAATTGCTGAGAGGAACAGCCGGGGGAGCCAAGCGGCAGCCCATTCAGTGGGGCCCACGACAAGAAGAGGCATTCCGAGCATTGAAAATGGCGCTAACAGATGCCCCGATTCTGGCCTACGCTGACTTTTCGCAGCCGTTCATGTTGTACACTGATGGAAGCTTGCATGGGCTGGGAGCAGTGCTGGCTCAAGTACAAGGAGGGAAAGAGCGAGTGATCGCGTATGCCAGCAGGTCACTCCGAGATACGGAGAAGAATCCCGACAACTACAGTTCGTTTAAGCTGGAGCTACTGGCACTGGTGTGGGCCATGACCGAGAAGTTTGCTGAGTACCTGTCAGGGTCAGAAGTGCAAGTGCGGACAACCCTTTGGCCCACTTGGAGAACGCCAAACTGGCCGCGTTAGAACAGCGGTGGGTCGCAAGAATGTCCAAATTCCAGTATAAAATCGCCTATCGGTCCAAGGCCCTGAACACACATGCAGATGCCCTGTCCCGGGTCACTCAGGCGGGGCCGAAGAAGGACAGAGATGAGGAGCTCGAAGGCGACGAGATCCCGGATTTCAGCCAGTTCGCCGCTGCTGTGGTCGACACCCAAGAGACCAGAGGGGAGCCGAGGCCCACTCAGATTCTGGGCCGTTCAAGAGACGAATGGATACATCTGCAGCAATCCGACCCGGAGCTAGCAAAGTTGAGAGAATGGGTCGCCCTTAATCAGAGACCCGACCAGGAAACCAGAGCTGCTTCACTTCCAACTACCCTACAAATCCTAGGCCAGTGGGAGAGGCTCCTCCTGAAGGACGGCTTGCTATGCCGAAGAATCCAGCTGCCTCGAGAGTTTGATGTTACCTGGCAAGTGGTAGTTCCAGGAGCGCTAGTAACACAGCTAGCCCAAGAAGCTCATAGAAGAGGTGCTCACTTCGGAGTAGAAAAGACCTTCCGGTGGTTGCAATGGCTGGTGTATTGGCCTCAACTGCGACAAGAAGTCGAGGGGGTCTGCCGAACATGTCGCCAGTGTGAGTTGAACAAGCCCCCGGAGCAAAGAGCTCCCATTCAGACCATCCGAACTTCTGCCCCCTTGGAAGTCTTGATGATTGACTACTTGATGGTAGGAACTTCATACAACGGTTATGGACACTGTTTAGTCATGACTGATCACTTCACCAAGTTTGCAGTAGTGACGCCCACTAAAGATCAGATGGCAGAAGCCGCAGCCAAGGCCATCTGTCAAGATTTCATCCGGATTTATGGGTGCCCGAAGCGAATACATTCTGACCAGGGGGCCTGCTTCCAAGGACGAGTGATGGATGAGCTATACCGCATCTATGGGATCGACCGTTCCCGGACAACGCCCTACCACCCGCAAGGGAACGGTGCATGCGAGCGCTTTAACCGAACCCTGTTGCAAATGTTGCGAACACTGGAAGCGGACAAAAAGATGAAGTGGCCCGAATTCGTGTCCGAGCTGGTGTGGGTGTATAATAATCGAGTTCATGCAACCACCCGCTACACCCCCTACATGTTGCTGTTTGGAAGAAGTGGCCGAGAAATCACTGAACTGGAGCTAGACTCAGAAGACCCCGGTCCGGGCAGTAGCCCAAGTACCTGGATTCGAGAACACCAGCGTCGACTCCATACCGTGAGAAGACTGGTTGCTCAGAAGTTTCAGGAAGTAGAGCATGCAGTTCAGCCCCCGACCACAGGTGGATCGCTTCAGCCAGGAGACCGAGTGCTGGTGAGGGCTAAACGATTTGGGAGTAAGCTGGACCATCGTTGGGAGGCAATACCATATCGGGTGGTGAAGAAGGTTCACCCAGACAACCCCGTCTACGAGGTTAGGCCTGAAGGGGATGACGCCGCGACATCCAGGGTGTTGCACCGTAATATGTTGCGACCTTGCTCCTCTGAAGCAGAAGTCTGTAACAGGGCTGGGCCGTCAGACGTGTTGGCTGAAGTGCCACATACAGGAACCTTGGGGGATGAAGAAGGGTGGGCCACAATGCAGTTGGGCCCGTCAGAACCGTTGGTGCCACTCCCGAGTGGAAGTCAGAATGAGTCAGGAAATGATTTGCAATCCCCAGTAGTTGATTCCTCGGATCTCCCAGAGTCTCCACCGCAAGAAGAGCCCCGCAGAACTGAGCGGGCTAATGCCGGAATTCCTCCTAACCGGTATGCTCAGGAAGAGTTTATCTGGTCTCGAATCCAACAGAAAACGCAGGAGTGTGCCCAACTCCTGTCTGAGCTTGCACTGCCTCGAAGGAGACATCAATTCTGCGAGGAGTCCACTCGCCCGAGGACTGGCGAGCAAAAAGGAGGGAGGAATGTAGAACGAGCAAAAAAGCTTGTAAAAGAACTTCAACATGACGTTTCAAGGATGGAGCGAGACTGCCATCTACTGGCCAGAGACAGTCAAGCGGAACCAAAATATACAAAGGAAGTTGCAGGGAGGGCAGATTCAGAGGCTGGACCCGATCAGGTGACTTCCAGGAAGGAGTTCAGAGAGATAAGAGGCCAGCGCGCCAAACCTGAGGGGTCTTTGGCGCCAAGCAGCAGAGAGGAGCAGACGTGCTCCCTGCGTCCTGAGAAACCCCGCGTGACAGGCCAAATCCAGAGGCCTGAGAGGTGCTCCAGCCGGGCACCGGTAAAAGAGCTCCGGATCCCTCACAGTTGTGACTCGAGTGCTGTGCCTGCTGAGGATACTAGGAACCTGATCGCGGTGCTGAGTGAGTTTGCGGAACCCGACGTCGGCCGCCGACAGACGAGGCCTGGACCCCCCTATCCAAGGCTCGAGAGACTGCCCCCAACAAAAGAACTTGTGTGGTGCTTCTCATGCTTGAGGGCATCACCTTACTTTAAGAGACTGCGCCTTATTTTAAGAGACTGCGCCTTATTTTAAGAGACTGCGCCTTACTTTGAGAAATTTCGTATTTTTCTGATATTTCAAACCACTGTTCATTACCCTTGTTGCTAATCCCTTGTTTCAGTATACCTGTTGTATAAGACTGTTTACAAACATCTCTGACTGTCCTCGCCTTGTGTCTCTGTGCGTTGCATTCCGGTACCTGCATTACAGTGTTACTGGTTTAACGAATATTTTCTTTAAAAGAAGTAGAATTGGTGAATTATCAGCTTGTTGCATCAATGTGAATTATACACAAGACATTATATAGCAATAACAGTAATGTTATTCTTTGCTTATAGTATTTTACGGACTTGCTGTTCCATAGAAGTTGTGAGAGCAACATGTGCCTGTCTTTTAGCACGGGCTGAAGTAGCTGAAAGAGAACGGTATTCGGTTAACTTTGCGGAGCAGATGATAATTGAAGAATTTGGTAAATGCCTGGAACAGATATTACAGAAAGACCTGGACTAATGATACTGTAGCTGTCCATGGTGTACTCACATAGTTTGGCAACTTAGATATATATACAGTTACTTAGCTTTAGTTATTTTTCATCACAGCTTAATTGCTTCTCATCCCGACATGTTTCCCCCCTCTTCTGGTTATTCAGGGGTTCATCAGGGGTCTCCCTCAATGGCGGTAAAAGTAAAAAGCATTGCTCCAATAAGCTCCGTGCTTCTTTAGATCATGACCCAGGCAGAGGGGGAAAACGCGTCAGGATGACAAGCAATTAAGCTAACTTAATATGTAGTATGCTATACAACTTAAAGGGAATCTGCAGCAGATTTTTGTTATACCATCTGAGAATGTCATGATGTAGGGGGCAGACACCCTGATTCCAGTGATGTATCACTTACTGGGCTTCTTGTTGTAGTTGTGAATGCTGAGCCCTGTGAATGCTGAGCCCTCTGAATGCTGAGCCCTGTATAACCCTGTCCACACCACTGATTGGCATCTTTCTGTGTACACTGTGCATAGGCATAAAGCTACCAATCAGTGGTGGGGGTGGGGTTATACAGAGCTCATGAATATGAAGGACTCCATGGCAGCAGGTTTACTAGTCCTCTGGTGATAATCCTTCTGATAAAAAAGGGATTTTATCAAAATTGCAGCAAGCAGCTGAGTGACACATCGCTGGAATCAGGGTCTCTCTCTCTACATTATGCTACTCTCAGATTAGGCGGCAAAAAACAGGTGACAGATTCCCTTTAATATTGTTATTCTCTTGACATAAACTATCTCATGCCTCATTCAGATGTTTGGAGTCTTTTTTGCATACAAGATAAAAAATCGACCATTTTTGGTTTGTGGGTCCATTTTTGCCACTCATGTCGTAACCGTTTTTCTCATATACAAAAAAAAAAAGAAAACCTTTCCAAGTTTGTGCTGTGCATTTTTTTACTTATTCATTCACTTTAATGGACAAGTTTGATTAGCAAACTGTATTAAAGGGGTTGTCCGATGTTATTATAAAAGTTTGCAGTCACTCAGTGTGACTGCAAACTTCTGAACCCTGACAATCTGCGGTGCACACGTGTCTGAATTCACCGGTATTACCAGTGAGAGTGGGATCACAAGTATGCGGTTTGCATACACGCAGTCAAGTGTCGACTAGACGTGCTCGGCTTCCCTCAACACGTCTAGTGGGAATGTGCTCGAAGTATGAAAATCACATACTTGCAGTCACATGACTGCCTGCTATCGATGGCAATACCCATGAATCCTGACAGTGTGCACACTGCACTTTGTCAGTGTTCAGACGTTTGCAGTCACATACATAGACCTTTAGCAAAATACCAGACAGTCCCTTTAAAAACGAACATGTCTTCATTTTTCGTTTTGCTGATGATCAGCATGCAAAAAAGCCCAGACATCTGAAAAGTCCGTAGACTATAATGGGTACGTGTTGTATCCGCCGTGAGGAGTGCAGATAGAACATATACATGTGAATGGGGTCTTACTTTTACTTGATATGTGAAGATGAAAATGTAACTTCATGGCATATTTTTGTGTATTTTTATGGCAAAAAAATGAGGCCTGATGTTGTTTTAAAGTCTTTAGTGCTTGAACAGTTTTACTTGTTACATTTGTTTTATTGTATAGTATTATTTCCCCACCGGGTTAATTAGATAGGTCTACTGGCTCCAAGCTTGAGTGTCTGCGTATACCATATACTGATGGTCTGTCCTAAAGTTAGGCTATCAATGAGTAGTCTCGGAAAACCCCTTAAAGGGTATGTGCACACTCCTTTTTCATGTGGGTTCACTCAGTAATCCTCCTGAAAAAGTACAAAAGGAACACTGAAAAAAATCAACATAGGCACTGCAATGTAAATGGACTAAGGCCTGCTGCAACATTAATTTCTCTTTTCCCCAGTTTTTTAACTGAATTTTCAGCATCTTTCATCACCTATCAATAATACATTTGCATCTCAAATTAAATCTTTTTACTCTTTGTTTTTCTAGTTACAGTATATTTTAGGTTACTGTGTTTACTCTTATTATTTTCTCATCTATAATGGAGAAATGTTAGGTTCGGCTGCCTCAATTGTTTGATTGTTGAAAATGTTCAATAAAAATTCATGATAAAAAATGATGAAGTCTTATAATGTTGCGTAGCCTCACAAAAATACTGCTCAAGTTTCTAATCGCTATTCACATGGATTTTGGAGTAAAATGCTTTGAAAAGTTGCATAATTTTGGCGCAACTCAAAGCTGCGCTAAAATTTTATGGCTTTTTTCTTCTCTCGCACCATTTTTGCCCAGCTCCGACAAAATCGGTGCAGCTGGGTCGGGACGGGAGCTTGGTGAGTGCCATTTGTCAAATTCATGATGAGCGGTGGCATTCGCTATGCCACAAATCTTACTCCAGCAGGAACTGGACTGGGATTTGTGACAAGGCACACACAGAGGTGCATACCACTCATCTGATGCTCCTGATTCATGAAAAGGCGTCCATGCTGGAGTAAAATTTGTGGCATAGTGAATGCCGCTGCTCTTCATTAATTTGCTAAATTTCCATTTGGCGTGAAGAGTCGCAAAATTTTTTCCTGGCCTCAAGTTGTGCCAAATTATGCCACTTTTCAAAGCTTTTTACACCAGAATAGTGGTGTAAAAGCTTTGATGAATCAGGCACTGTGTGTATTTAGCATAGATACTCTGCTTGTGTATATAGCAGACAATGTGTGTGTATAGCATATTGTATTGTAGGGTTTTGTACTCACTCAGTGTCACGCACAGTTAGGAAAGACAAAGTGCGACACAAAGGGATGAGGGGAAGGGAGCCCAGACACTAGGGAAAGGGGGAAGTGGAGACCTCCTAGGTTGATCTGCAATCACCCTGTCTACCCTACTGTCCCTATATTGGTTCCTCACCAATCGCCGCACAGGAACCCATTCCTGTATTTCCCTAGCGCTTGGCCCTGGATAGGGAAGGGTGGGATGAGCGCTAGTCGATCCCCACTGTCAACTAAAGACAGCAAGGGGAGACAGACATGGGGGAAGTAGCTTAGCTTGAGTCAACTTCAGAGAGATGGAACACATGTCCTCTTAGCACAAGAGAGGAAGTAAGAACTGCACTTGCTCCAAGCCTTCACAAGGGGTCATGTGAATATCACCGGCACCTCTGTGTAGCAACCAGGAAGTATTTAAACACCCAGGCCTGATTGTCAACTCGAGCAGGAGGGAGGTAGCCGCTGGGTCCTAGAGTGAGACAGCTAAGAAGGTGTCTGTAATGCCAAACGAAGGGATCTCCTGCAACCAAGTGCTAATGCCAAACAAAGGGATCTCCTGCAACCAAGTGCAGGGCGACTGTCTGTCACATCTGACATACCCGTGACACTCAGGTGCGGTTGAGGTAGGCACAGGAAGCAGTTTCATTAAAATGCCCAGGCCAGTTTATTAGACCTTCATAAGTCACTCAGCATAAGCAAACAAAAAGACAGTCTTTCCTGGCACAGAGTGAAAAAAAAACAAAGTAAATAGTCCTTACAGTAGTGCGGGTTCGCCCGCTCAGGACAGTGTCCTTTAGCAAACACACTGGAGGTCTCCACACCTATAGTCACAGACACTGAATGAAAAAACTGGTCTCCATTTTATCTGCCATACCATGCACCCGGGGTGGGATATGTGAGCAGTAAGTCCCACCCGTATATTTGACTGCTCGTAAAACCTGGCTCTGATACGCCCTATTAACTCTCTCAGCACAATACGTGCTGGAGCCTGCTTTCCCGGGCTTACATCACCATAGCTACCAACCTCAATGATACATATCTCCTCTCATGGGCCTGTCCAGCGGCCATCTTACAGTATATAGCAGACACTGTGTATGCATACCATAGACACTGTGTGCATATAGCATAGATACTGTGTTTGTGTATAGCATAGACACTTTGTTTATATTGCATAGAAACATTGAGCACATCTGGTATGTCATTGGTCGGTAATCACACAGGAGCTGCCAGCAGCGGATCTTGCCGATTTGCCCAAGAAGTGCATCAACCTTCCTCAGACGACAAGTAATAACCTCACTGATAGCAGCCGAGGCTGTAGGTGCGGGGATTTTTGCGCACGGTGCTCATACTCCATACTGAATAAATTAAGATGTTTTACAAAATGTTGTTTCTATTTTTCACCACTTGCAGATCAGTAACATGTCTCCATCCTGTGATTTCCATAATTCTAGAATTTTTTCTTCTTGGTGCTGCAATTTCAATGTTGAGGAGTGTGTTTTGGAGAAGTTAAACAGCCCTTTTTAGAGAAGTTTTTTTCTACATTACAGATTCCTATTAGTAATGTGACCGGGAATGACCTCTCACATCGCCTACTAAAATCCTGTATGTATATATAGTGCCACATATAGTGACACATTGCCGATTCGTAATTTGTATTGTTTATTGCAAGATAATCCCTGTATTAATGTAAGTGCAGTTGCATAGAGGTTATGTCTGCTACTCATCCAATGGTGACCGCTACATCTGCTATATTAGCACAAGGCTGTTTTTGTCACACTTCCTAAGAGCGTATTCCATATTAATGAGAGAAATATGTGCTGATGTCGTAGCTATTGATGCCCAGATTGTGTTCCTTCTCTACTGCAACTGAGCAAAAGCATAAACAATGCAGTTTACCGATAATTTATTCTGTGGATTAAAAGTGCAAAAAATGGAAACACATAACCTCAACATTTCCATGATTAAAAATACATAAAACATGATCTATCTATCTATCTATCTATCTATCTATCTATCTATCTATCTATCTATCTATCTATCTATCTATCTATCTATCTATCTATCTATCCAAAAAAATAGAGGTGCAGCACTAGCAATATGGAAGAGGAAAAATAGGTGCAAAGCCTCTCAGGTACAACCAAAACCTGAAGTTGCTACTCTTTGACTGGTAGCCAGGTAGTTTTGGTGCCCAACTATAGTTTGGCACAGTAAGGAATTTGTGTTTGCATGTCGATTCTGTGCCCAAACCAAAACACCGCAAACTCGTCCTGTCAGACTACTCCAGTCTTTACTTTTTCATAAAAGTTTCTGGACCCATCTCTCCAAGGACTTTATTACTGATCCTCTGATGGGGAACCTGTAATTTGGGTGGTGGTTGACAAAATTAGTAAACAGTGTCACTTTGTCCCATTGTCCATGTTACCTAACTCCAAAATCCTAAGTAAACTATTTATCAAACACAATGTATGTCTGTATGGTATTCCCGAGAATATAGTTTCTGATCAAGGTACTCGGTTAACTTTCAAATTCTGGAAGGCTCTCTGTAATAAGGTCAATATTGAGTTGTGTTTTACTTCTGAATGCCACCCAGAGATTTTTCAATAATTATATATAAGTAGTACAATTAAAATTGGCCATACATATTAAATGGCTGTCTGTTGAAGCATCATTTGGCCGAGAGACATCTCAGTTGACACTCCTATACACAGGAGCACTTGTTGGGCCGAGCACTCCGGTGCTCTCTATGAGAAAGCCGCCGTCTGACACGTTGGCTGGCATATTGTCTCCGGGAGAACAATGCGATTGGCAGTCTCAAGTCTGACATACATTCCCAATCTACATCTCTCCTGGCCATCATTAGACCGTTGGGTAAATGACGAAATTGACGGGTTGACCCAACATTTGTCAAGGGTGTGTCAGGTTTGACAGACAGTCATACGGGGTCCGGCTGTAGAAGGTTGCTGCGTTTGGCCTTGCAAACATCTTCCTGATCCTTTTATGATCCCTCTCTCTCTATGACCCAGCGGTGATCCTCACATTGCTTGGGAATTGTACCTTTAGGATCCTCCAGTGATGCTCACCTTCTGCTACTAATTACCACACCTTTGCTGTATCCTTAAATACACTCAGTTTTTCCAGAGAGTTGCTGGTGATAGAGTATTCTTCTTATATTGAGGCCTGGAATAATAGTTGTAGAGCTAGAATTTCCTTGGAGTTCCTTTGTGAATTGTTGTTGTGTTCTCTCCAGTGTCATCTTAAAACTAAGTGTATTCCCTTGTTTGTTTCCCTTATGTGTACTTTATTTTGCAGTGGGGCTGACGAATGTTCACCCCACCCCCTCCCTACCTAAGGCCTAGCCTTAGGGTCAGCTAGGGCCAGGTTTCCTGCTCGGCGATAGGTGCGGGACCTATATAGGGTCCATAGAGGAGACAAGGTTTGTCGTTTGAGCTATTTAGATGTCTCAATTCCCCCTTTCCCTACTTGTAGGGCACCCTTCCCTTCTCCTGTCGTTATACGCTGGGTGCACCCCATACCCAGCGTGACAACATTAGTCTAATGTCTATCGGGACATTAAGAATGGTATCGGATTTGCCCCTGTATGGTATAGTCATGTATTAGCAAGATAACAAAGTGTTAATTGTTGCTGTCATTGTAGAGTCCAGGTGTGGCGCCCCTGAGGGTTCAGTCGCCACAGAGGTACTGCATCTCACCCAGAGGTGTGGTATCTCACCCTCAGGTAAGGAAGGAGTACAGCTCAGGACCCTAACACCTGCATTCACTACACCACATTTCCGGGGGACAGGGCGAGATTGCTCCTACGGTAGAGCACAGTCCCTGATCCCTGGCTGGAGTGGGGGGAACCACCTAGAGAGGGGGAACCATGTAGTGGATGGGGTGGAGGACGTAGATCCTGGGAGCACTTGTAGAAGGAGGTATAAAAAACAGGCAACCATCTTAGATCAGTGTTCAGTCAGAGGAGGAAAGTGACTTGAGCAGAGGCTCTGTATGAGCTCTGCTCCAGAGGTGAGCCTGGACAGTGAGGCCCAAGTCTGAGAGGAGAGGGAGCAGGACGGCTCCAGGAATGAGGAGTGAAGGGACCCTAGGGGTACGGGCCGTGCAGCAAGCCACCCGTACGCCCGCTGCTACCGGGAGGTAGAGGGGTCAGGCCAGATAAGGGGAACCGGTCCCTCAACTAGCGGAGAAACAGCAAGGCTCAACTAGAAACCGGAGGCTGCAGTATTTCATGTGCTGTAAGCCGAAGTCCACACCAGTCCCACTAAGAAGGTAGCCACATAGGACCCAGGGGACGGAACACACGTCGCCCGCCAAGGCCCGAGGGTACCGGATAGAAGTGCCACTGTGTGTGAGGTGCAGGGAGCAGGCCAGAGAGAGGACACACAGAAGGGGGTCCTGCTAAATACTCCAGAGATACCTGAGGGTGGACTGAGCCCCTCACTGAGTACGCACAGCACGACGGGGAAGATTGCTCTGGTACCTGTAATCTGGACCGCAACAACTGTGAGTAAAGACCCTGGGACTGCATCACACGGACTCTGTGTTCATTACTGACTCTCTGCACTACAACTACCATCATCCACCTACACTGCCCTGAAGCTACACTCTTCCTGTGGGGAGTTATACCACCCTCGCTGCCAAACCACCAACTTCAGAGGACTGTTCCGCAGCGGCGGCCTCATTAGTCGCACTCCACAGGTGGCGTAGTCGGACATTAAACACCTTTACACATAGACTACCCTTGGATTGACCACCTGGGTCACGGACCGGGGCACCGCCACGGTGACTACAACCCCCAGCATTTACAGGCCCGGCTTCGGGTACCCCACGGCCCAGGGGGCGCTTCACAGGCATAAGAAGATCAGCCTTGTTCCTATTTCTAAAAAGGTTTTAGCATTGATATTATAGAGTTATTGCTACTTTTAATGCAAATACAACTCAATAACCTGACTTGAGTTTGTTCTTACGTAAGAACAACAATGCCCCGTCATTTCATGTTTCTAAGCTTATTATGCAGGGGATAGCTTGTTACAAAGCAATTTCGTGTTCTTATACATATCAGCATAATTAGTCTACATAGCACATCTGCTCACTCACATTAAGAGCTTCTAACAATAAATGTCTGCTATAGTTATTAATGGAGACCGCCACAGATATGCCATCACTAATATGTTAATGTGATTAAAACATATTCGTCTTTGAATGCTCGCATCAGACTTGCTTTCAGCTCTCACAGCATATGACTTGTACCAAAGTTCATTACTTGATGGGCCTATTTTACACAATGATGCTGAATATGAGCGGAATGAAGCGATATTGGCAGTCAGAGTAACCCCTTCTGGTTCCATTGTACAGAGTTGTATGCAGAGTTACATGGTTTGCGCTCTGTGCGCACACTTATGCTGGAGTATAGCGGTTCTGCGAGCTGAACACCGCACCATGGAGCATTGGGTGGGGGCCTCATTGCTTGGATCTGCAGGATACATAAGTTAGAAAAAAAGATATAAAAATAAAGTTATGCTTTAACAACTCATAACAAGACGTCAATATGGTTTAAAACAATTATGTATGTCCAAAGACAAAAAACAGATCAGTGCTCCCAAAGGCAAAAAAATGGATCATTCACCGAAATTAATGAAAATAAAAATTTACTTAAACGCACAAATCTATGAAAATGAACAAATGAAAGTCAGACATTGCTTTTCTGCTTCCACAGAATTTAAAAAAAAAATTAAACTCATGAAATAGGCCTGGACAGAAATGATGGTTCTCTTCTTAACTTAATATTTTGTTGAACAACCTTTTGAGGCAATCACTGCAATCAAACGATTCCTGTAACTGTCAATGAGACTTCTGCACCTCTCGACAGGTATTTTGGCCCACTCCTCATGAGCAAACTACTCCAGTTGTCTCGTGTTTGAAGGCTTCCTTTTCCAGACGTCATGTTTCAGCTCTTTCCAAAGATGCTCAATAGGATTTAGGTCAGGGCTCACAGAAGGCCACTTCAGAATAGTCCAATGGTTTCCTCTTAGCCATTCTTGGGTGTTTTTAGCTGTGTGTTTTGGGTCATTATCCTGTTGCAAGACCCATGACCTGCGACTGAGACCAAGCTTTCTGACACTGGGCAGCACATTTCTCTCTGGAGTCCCTTGATAGTCTTGAGATTTCATTGTACCCTGCACAGATTCAATATACCCTGTGTGAGATGCAGCAAAGCAACCCCGGAACATAACAGAGCCTCCTCCATGTTTCACAGTAGGGACAGTGTTCTTTTCTTGATATGCTTCATTTTCCCGTCTGTGAACATAAAGCTGATGTGCCTTGCCAAAAACCTCCATTTTTGTCTCATCTGTCCATAGGACATTCTCTCAGAAGCTTTGTGGCTTGTCAACATGTAGTTTGGCAAATTCCAGACTGGCTTTTTTATGATTTTTTTTCAACAATGGTGTTCTCCTTGGTCGTCTCCCATGAAGTCCACTTTGGATCAAACAACGACTGATGGTGCGATCTGACACTGATGTTCCTTGAGCTTGAAGTTCACCTTTAATCTCTTTAGAACTTATCCTCTTTTGTTACCATTCGTATTATCCATCTCTTTGATTTGTCATCAATTTTCCTCATGTGGCCACGTCCAGGGAGGTTGGCTACAGTCCCATGGATCTTAAATTTCTGAATAATATGTGCAACTGTAGTCACAGGAACATCAAGCTGCTTGGAGATGGTTTTATAACTTTTACCTTTAACATGCTTGTCTATAATTTTCTTTCTAATCTCCTGAGACAACTCTTTCCTTTGCTTCCTCTGGTCCATGTTCAGTGTGGTACACACCATGTCACCAAACAGCACAGTGAGTATCTGTAGCCCTATATACAGGCCCACTGACTGATTACAAGATTGTAGACACCTGTGATGCTAATTAGTAGACACAACTTGATTTAACATGTCCCTTTTGTCACATTATTTTCAGGGGTACCATCATTTCTGTCCAGGCCTATTTCATGAGTTTAATTTTTTTTTTAAATTCTGTGGAAGCAGAAAAGCAATGTCTGACTTTCATTTGTTCATTTTCATAGATTTTTAATTGATTATTACTTTTGTCAGATTCAAGTTATTTCTGTGACCATTGTGGGTTTTTCTTTCATTAAACGAGGGGTACCAACAATTTTGACCTCAAGTGTACATAATGATTACCTCCATATAAAAAACAATAATGATTTGGTAATTAAAGGGAACCTGTCATGTTCAAAAATGCTGCTTACTTGCAGATATAGGGATCATCTACAGGTAAATAACATTTAAAATCCCGTTTAGCTGAATTGCTGGAGTAGTGGCTACAAGGAGAAAATGAAGTTTTATTCTCTCTGCAGCTTCTTGCTTCCAGTAATTGAGGTGGAGCAGGGAGCTGTGCAGTTAATGCTAACTATACAGTAAGATGTTGTTATCACTCCTTGGCACATTGATCGACAGAAAAAAACAAAGACAAAAACACAATACACAAATACCCTGCAATAAATAAATAAAACGCAATAGTGCATGAAAATAATATAGGGTACTTAGTTAACATAATTTTGATCAAAATAATGCAAAAAACATCAGTCTAATGTGCACAAGTGCACATAAAGGTATCGCCTGCCCTTTCCTTGAGCTGGAAAGTTTATTCATCTTGCTTCCCAGGTCTGTGTGTCCACTAGTTGGGTTCAGTCTCTCAGCCCTTATCCACATGCATGTCACTTGACAGACGGTAAGGTTTTAAATATTAGAGTTAGGACTGTCCCAAATGGGGTCACCGTGATGAGATGGGATGACGTTTGCATTATTTTGATCAAAATTTTGTTAACTAAGTACCCTATATTATTTTTATGCACTGTTGCAGTTTATTTATTTATTGCCGGGTATTTGTGGATTGTGTTTCTGTCTTTGTTTGTTTTTTTTTCTGTTTAATGGCCATGTGTGAACATGCTCTTACATGCTGCATGCACACCAATTTACGTTCCAGTTAATTTCTTCAGTTTTTTACATTGATTGACAGCCAGCTCTGCAAACACACGCTGCACACACACTGCAGAGCCGGCTGTCAATGAATGTCATGATAATGGGCAGCACAGTGGGTCAGTGGTTAGCAATACAGCTTTGCAGCGCTGGGGTCCTGGGTTCAAATCCCACCAAGGTCAACATCTGCAAGGAGTTTGTATGTTCTCCCTGTGTTTGCGTGGGTTTCCTCCGGGTTCTTTGGTTTCCTCCCACACTCCAAAGACATACTGATAGGTAAATTAGATTGTGAGCCCCAATGTCTGTAAAATGCTGTGGAATCAATGTCGCTATATAAGTAAGTAAAATAAATAAATGAAATATTGTAAGTGATTATAGTGGCGCTCCTGAAAAAAAAGATGAGATGAGGAATGGTGTGCAAATTGGAAAAACTACGGTCCTGATTCATCCAGGTGTCACGCAAGGTGAGGGAAAGACTAAGTGCAACATGAAGGGAAGAGGGGAAGGAAGCCCAAACACTAGGGAAAGGGGGAGTGGAGACCCCTAGGCTGATCTAATATCACCCTGCCTACCCTACCGTCCCTATATAGGTTCCACACCTATCGCTGAGCAGGAACCTAAGCCCTGAATGTTCCCATGGCTTGGCCCTAGATCGGGAGGGGACAGAGTGAGCACTAGTCAAGCCCCACTGCAAACTAAAGACAACAAGGTAGACAAACAAGGGGGATACACTTATCTTGAGCAGACACCAGAGAGATAACGCCAACTGTCCTGCTAGGGCACCAGAGAAGAAACTAGCCAACTGCTAGTGCTCAAAGCCAACACAGAGGTACATAGAACTAGCACTGGTGCCTTTCTGGAGAAACTAGTTTTTAACTACCATGCAAGGGTGTGTCAATCAGCAGCAGAAGGTGGAGGTAGCTGCTGGGTCCCAAAGGAAGAAGCATACAATGATACCGAAGAGATGAGAGGATCAAGAAGGTGTCTGCAATGCCAAGCACAGTGACCTTCTGCTGCCGGCTCCAGAGCGACTGTCTGTCACACCTGACACACCCGTGACACCAGGTTGGCGTTTTGCATTCCAGTCTTGATGGAGTGTGAGCTGCAGTAACAAGTGCCAAATTAATTTAGAGGTGAATATGTGATGCGTCTTTCAGCTGTCGTGTACCAACACAAGCAATGCATAACAGTTAGGGGCTGGAGTACATTTCTCTGGTAAATTACACCACTTTTGTAGCATAAATTATGATGAATTTGTCGAGCACAGCTGGACATGCCCTCTCCCGGCCAAGCTCTGGCATTTTTCATCTCTGAGCCGTGCAACATTTCAATCTTTTTTCTGCAACACAACTGGCATAAAATGCTTAATGAATCAGCCCCTTAACGTACAGACAATGAGGTTTGAGGAGATACAAAAAATGGTCAAATCCGTAATTTGTAATAAGTGTGAGTTGGCTGACCGTGTCGAAGAAGGCAGAGGATGGGTTTACAAGTAGGAGAACAGAGTGATGCCAAGAAGTTTTAGAAATTACCAGATCATGAGTGAGGCCGTTTTAGTTGGGAGGTGGGTTGAAAGCCAGTTTGTAAATGGTTGAAAAGAAAGTTGGATGAGACCTGGGAGGATTATTCAGTAATTCAAAGTGGACCTGGACATGTTGCTCAAGGAGTTTCCAAATCCAAAATATGAAGGCAGACAAAAAAAAATTCATGATTCAAAGCAATCTCTTCTTCAGAATTGATTTATTTTGGATGTTTGATATATTTCCAGCAATGTATGTCTAAGAATATTCATTGTTTTTATAAAATTCTACATTCATCATTCATTCTTGATTACAATTAAACAAAAGCTGCTTACAAGTTATAACTGTATAGAAAATATGCATTGCAACAAAACATTTCATCCAACTGTTAAGGTGTGTAAGAAGAGAAATGGTCTAGTAAAACAAGGTTTGCCCTAAAGGAAAACTCCATCAAACATTTTCCAACAAAAGAATTTGATAGGCAACATTGACTCTTGAGGTTACTTAAAGGACGGGTAAATGGAAAGGTCTTCTTCATTCATTCCCTCAGACAGCAATTGTCTGATATTATGGCAATATCATGTA
The DNA here is from genome assembly GCF_046119375.1 of Phyllobates terribilis. Taxonomy (NCBI): domain Eukaryota; kingdom Metazoa; phylum Chordata; class Amphibia; order Anura; family Dendrobatidae; genus Phyllobates; species Phyllobates terribilis. The sequence continues at coordinate 1,187,132 of NW_027362991.1, forward strand.
TATCGAAGGCTTCACACACGTGTAAGCTAAATCCTCTTTTTATGGAAAATGTGTCTCTACGATGATGAATGGTACGAGGTTCTCAGCCAATTTTGTATTAATTTCTAGATAAGCTGCAGAAAAAAAATGTGGTGGCTTACAATGTACTGTCTATTACAAGTAGAATTACTATATTTTTCAGTGCGGTGAGATCCAAGTGTTTAGCGGATGAAAAACTTCTGGTATTCTTATTTTTCACGAAAAATATCTTCTGTAACCTAGAAAAAAAAAAAAAAGATTACAGGTTATAGTATTTTCTTATCTACTGTAGTGTAAATTACGATTGGATTCAGATAGATTTACAGTGCCTATAAAAATATTTAATATATGTGATAAAAAAATAACTACGAAGATCTCTATTCTTTACAATTGCAGATGCATAATAATAAATCATCACTAGGTCACCCCATTGTCTTCTGAATTGCAGAATTAGCTAGAATGGGATTCTCCAATTGATAAAGTCATGGCATATAACTAGGATATGCCATCACTTTATGATTATATGAATGGAAAGAACAAACTCATGAATTTCAATTGGCGAACCATCTGATTGTGTAAGAGAGCCTCCCGAATATACTCTGACAGATTATGTCAGTGGTGAGAAGAATGAGATAGTTGGAATTTCAATTCCCGATCTTGTCAGCAGTTTTTTCCACTCGTCCTGTTGGAGATAATTTGTCTGGCAGCAGCTTACTATATCTCCCCATACTCATGCAGTCAAGTCCAGGTGATTGGGAGAAATAGCTCTTGGACGAATGAGCATATAGCCAGTAGCTGTCTGTGCGTATGGCCTTCTTTATAGCATATATTTATTGACAGTGGTGTCACTGTCACTTGACTAGTGGGATGGGTGGGACACATCACACCGTAAATGGTCACTGTCATTTCAATAAACTTATTTCCATTTGCCAGTCAGTTTCCTAAATAGAAAAATTGTAAATCACTTTGGTGACGCCCAGCTGCACTTGGTATCACAGATCCTAGAAGGGTGTATTGAAGGATTCCTCCACAAGAGGCCCTCATAAGCATTCACACACCTCCACCTTCCACCTCAGACCACCAGAGGGAGCCCGTTAGGGGTATAAAAAGGGAAGGCGGAGCCAGGCAGCCCAGAAAGTGATTCAGCAGTTTCCTGCTCAGACACAGAAGGACTCAGTGCAGTCGAGCCAGAGCCTAGCAGTTCCTGCAAAAAGAGTTCAGTATAGTCTGTAGAGTGAGTCCAAACTAGAACTCACAGAGCTCAGGATAGAGAGCTAGGAGTGTGCCGACGCTCTGAGAGCGGCGAAGAAGAGCAGTGTCCTGGCTGCAGTGTGAGTAGCCTAGTGAGGGCCCCGAGCAGGGCCGAAGGCGAGAGGAGAGTTAGTACATAGGGGGCAGAGGAGCTTAACTAGCTCACCCCGAAGAAGTTACCGGACACCGGGTCCGAAGTTTACCGGGATCTCTATGACCCAGTAAGATATAACCGGAATCCCTGGAGAGCTACAAGTCCCAGGATCGCTAAAGTGCTGATACGTAACAGAGCCAGGAGACACATAGGCCCCGTAAGTCGGGAGCGTGCACTCCAAGAAAAGGCCCTACCACAAGGTCAGCCAGCGCAGGACAGAGACAAAGTTAGGCCTTGCTCCAGGCAGGTCAGAAACTTACTACGCAGAGGCAAGAAACAGGAGGCCCAAAACCCGCTCATTGGGGAGGATCCTGACATGCACCCTTCACCCTATAGTGCTCCGGGACGTGCCTGAATTTCCATCAGTAAAAGGTACTGAAGTGACAATCGTGTCTGTCCCTGTTCTTGCTCTGACCCGGCGGGGTCTCTCCGTCCTGCTTCCCCCGTCCGTACGCTGCCCTGAGGCCTAGCTCCACCTGTGGGGAGCTATACCATCGAGCTGCCTTATCATCGGCCTCAGTGGACTGCGCAGCGCTGGTGATCCTCACCAGAAGCCATAGGTGGCGTCACAAACTCTTTAATAAAATAAACAAATTATCCACCCTTTTTAAGGAGCGACCCCAGGGTACGGGCCCGGGAGCCGACCACCGCGACATCCCTAAAGGCCCGGGTACCGAGTCATCCCCATTCCCCTGGGCGAGTCACTTTAATAACAGAAAATGTGAAAAAAAAGTCCTAAAGTTGTGATGGTGACTAGGTGTCTTCCTCTGTGTCTTGTTGTCTCCTCTCTGTCGCTAGATTAGATCCATCTCTAGTAACCAAGAAACAGGGCCAAATCACAGGAAGTGGTGTCCGGAGTTGGCTTTTGCTACGAGAGCTTCTTTACTGATAGTAGATAGATCTGTGGACCTCCCTTTTAGGCTCAGTGTATCCAGCCACTCTCTTGTCCCTTATTTTCTCGATTTCTGCACTGTCCACAACCTTTACTCCCCACAGAATAATTAGTGAAATCCCTGTCATCCACCTTTGCTGCACTGTCATAATTGACTTTTCACTTCCCCTATGTAGCTGTAATCTTAGCAATAACTCACACAAGATTTCACTGCCTTTAAAAGTCTGTCTAATAACATACAGAAGGACAGATATATAAAATGGGATTGTAACTGAGCAAGAATAAACAGGGGACAGTTACTGTGACTATTCATGCTGCTGTTGCTAGGCTAAATCATTCCTCTATTACTGTGCTACTGTCCTCGCAATCTCTGTCTTTTAGTGTGCTGCTTTCATCTCTACCACCTATCAGGTTCTCACTGTGCATATGTCACCTCTATCTCTTCTCTGTCTCTCTGTACTGCTGTCTCGTCTATCTCCTCTCTGACTATCATTGTGCTGCTGTCACCTCTATCTGCTCTCTGGCTCTCTCTGTGCTGCTGTCACCTCTATCTCCTCTCTATCACTGTGCTGCTGTCACCTCTATCTCCTCTCTGGCTCTCACTGTGCTGCTGTCTCCTCTGTCTCCTCTCTGACTCTCACTGTGCTGCTGTTGCCTCTGCCTCCTCTCTGGCTCTCACTGTGCTGCTGTCTCCTCTCTGGCTCTCACTGTGCTGCTGTTGCCTCTATCTCCTCTCTATCACTGTACTGCTGTTGCTTCTATCTCCTCTCTGGCTCTCACTGTGCTGCTGTTGCCTCTATCTCCTCTCTGGCGCTCACTGTGCTGCTGTCTCCTCTATCTCTTCTCTGGCTTTCACAGTGCTGCTGTGTGTAAACTCCAACTCTCTGCTGTCAAAGTTATTATAAAATTACAGAGAGGAGGTGTTTCTTTTCAGGACTGACATCTCATTGGTCACCGTGGGCCAGTCGAATGGCCACCAAGGTCTCCCGATCTGACCCCCTTAGACTTTTATCTTTGGGGTCATCTAAAGGCAATTATCTATGCTGTGAAGATACGAGATGTGCAGCATCTGGAACAACGGATACTGGAAGCCTGTGCTAGCATTTCTTCTGCAGTGTTGCTATCAGTGTGTCAAGAGTGGGAGAACAGGGTTTCATTGACAATCCAACACAATGGGCAGCAATTTGAACACATTTTATAAGTGGTCATAAACTTGTAAAAAACTCATGAAAGAATATCGTTACGTTAAAACCAAGCACACCATTGTTTTTCTTATGAACTTCTCAATCAGTTTGATGTATCACATGACCCTCTTCCCATTGAAAAAAATAAAGTTGGATCCAAAATGGCCGACTTCAAAATGACCGCCATGGTCACCACCCATCTGGAAAAGTTTTCCCCCTCCCATATACTAATGTGCCACAAACAGGAAGTTGATATCACCAACCATTCCCATTTAATTTAGGTGTATCCAAGTAATGGCCCACCCTGTAGATGGAAGTTGCAGCATGTGTAATCCTGGCAGACTGATCGGGCTGTGTAGCCTCCCACTTAAAGAGAGTGGATGGCTAATAACTGTAAAACAACTTAGGGCCTCTTTGCATGAAAATATTACAAGAGTGCACTCAAAACCTGTCAGGACATAATATGTAAACACCTACAGTACAGACCAAAAGTTTGGACACACCTTCTCATTTAAAGATTTTTCTGTATTTTCATAACTATGAAAATTGTACTTTCACACTGAAGGCATCAAAACTATGAATTAACACATGTGGAATTATATACTTAACAAAAAAGTGTGAAACAACTTAAAATATTTCTTATATTCTAGGTACTTCAAAGTAGCCACCTTTTGCTTTGATGACTGCTTTGCACACTCTTGGCATTCTCTTGATGAGCTTCAAGAGGTAGTCACCGGAAATGGTCTTCCAACAATCTTGAAGGAGTTCCCAGAGATGCTTAGCACTTGTTGGCCCTTTTGCCTTTACTCTGTGGTCCAGCTCACCCCAAACCATCTCGATTGGGTTCAGGTCTGGTGACTGTGGAGGCCAGGTCATCTGTTGTAGCACCCCATCCCTCTCCTTCTTGGTCAAATAGCCCTTACACAGCCTGGAGGTGTGTTTGGGGTCATTGTCCTGTTGAAAAATAAATGATGGTCCAACTAAACGCAAACTGGATGGAATAGCATGCCGCTGCAAGATGCTGTGGTAGCCATTCTGGTTCAGTTTGCCTTCAATTTTGAATAAATCCCCAACAGTGTCACTAGCAAAGCACCCCCACACCATCACACCTCCTCCTCCATGCTTCACGGTGGGAACTAGGCATGTAGAGTCCATCCGTTCACCTTTTCTGCGTCGCACAAATACACGGTGGTTGGAACCAAAGATCTCAAATTTGGACTCATCAGACCAAAGCACAGATTTCCACTGGTCTAATGTCCATTCCTTGTGTTCTTTAGCCCAAGCTAGTCTCTTCTGCTTGTTGCCTGTCCTTAGCAGTGGTTTCCTAGCAGCTATTTTACCACGAAGGCCTGCTGCACAAAGTCTCCTCTTAACAGTTGTTGTAGAGATGTGTCTGCTGCTAGAACGCTGTGTGGCATTGACTTGGTCTCTAATCTGAGCTCCTGTTAACCTGTTATTTCTGAGGCTGGTGACTCGGATAAACTTATCCTCAGAAGCAGAGGTGACTCTTGGTCTTCCTTTCCTGGGGCCGTCCTCATGTGAGCCAGTTTCTTTGTAGCGCTTGATGGTTTTTGCAACTGCACTTGCGGACACTTTCAAAGTTTTTCCAAGTTTTCACACTGACTGACCTTCATTTCTTAAAGTAATGATGGCCACTCGTTTTTCTTTACTTGGCTGCTTTTTTCTTGCCATAATACAAATTTTAACAGTCTATTCAGTAGGACTATCAGCTGTGTATCCACTAGACTTCTGCACAACACAACTGATGGTCCCAACCCCATTTATAAGGCAAGAAATCCCACTTATTAAACCTGACAGGGCACACCTGTGAAGTGAAAACCATTTCCGATGACTACCTCTTGAAGCTCATCAAGAGAATGCCAAGAGTGTGCAAAGCAGTCATCAAAGCAAAAGGTGGCTACTTTGAAGAACCTAGAATATAAGACATATTTTCAGTTGTTTCACACTTTTTTGTTAAGTATATAATTCCACATGTGTTAATTCATAGTTTTGATGCCTTCAGTGTGAATGTACAATTTTCATAGTCTTGAAAATACAGAAAAATCTTTAAATGAGAGGGTGTGTCCAAACTTTTGGTCTGTACGGTATGCATTTTTTTAATATTTTAATTTAATGTTAAGCAAACTTTAAAGGGGAATTTACTTAAATTGGCTTATTATACAACAGTCTAAAATTGATATGTCATGGAGTAAGATGCGCTATCAAAAGATATAGATTTGCACTATATTTACAGCGAGTTCTGACATAAATTATAGTAAATCTTTTATGATATGGCTGTTCATGCTCCTTCCCACTAAATTCAACCCCTTTTCTTGCCCCTGAAAGCATAAAGATGGGTAAAAAGTCACAAACTTTGGGAGAAGAGCAGATGAGCCAAAAATTAGTGATTTTTTAAACAGTTTATAATTGAAAACACCATATATTTAATTGTGGGACATAATAAGGGAAGACTTGAATTACTATAGTTATTTATTTTCTTTCTGCTGACTGATATACAGCTTTATTAATTTTAAAATCTTACCCAAACATTATTTAACGGAAAACTAATAAAGTCCTGTGATTACAGCAGCATCAGCACTGATTCAAGTACACAGTCTCCTACTCTTTGCGGTGTGACAATAGCTTGACAGCAGGAGTGTACTAACAACTTACTAGTAGCTAATTAGAAAAAAAAGAAGAGGTTTGTACTACTAATGGCTGAGATTTAAAGGGAATGGCTTCACAATTAGGATCTTATAGCTGTGTAAAGTTTTTTTGTTGCTTTTTTTACTGGTACGGATTAAAGAGTTTAGTTTTGTCAGGGTCAAAAAAAGGCACAAAATTCTCTGGGATGTTACACAATAAAACAAATAGACTATTACATTACCCCTTATGGAGTAACAATATTTTTGATAAACTGCTCTAGATGAAAAATGACTATATTGGCTATATTGACAAGTTTCTGTCAGTACAGTACCCCCTACAGGAAAACCATTTTGAGACAAGCATCCAGAAGTGCAGTAAAAATTGGTCTTCAAAGAAATTATTATTATATGCAGAACAAAATGGCAATTTTAAGCCCAAAAATAGATGGTCCTTTTGAAGAGACTGTCTTTTCGAAGAGACGGTCTTTTCGAACAGACGGTCTTTTCGAAGAGATGGTCCTTTTGAAGAGACTGTCTTTTTGAAGACATAGTCTTTTCGAAGAGACGGTCTTTTTGAAGAGACGGTCTTTTTTAAGAGATGGTCTTTTCGAAGAGATGGTCTTTTCGAAGAGACGGTCTTTTCGAAGAGACGGTCTTTTCAAAGAGACGGTCTTTTCGAAGAGACAGTCTTTTCGAAGAGATGGTCTTTTGGTGAGGTTTCATTGTATTTAGTTATGTTAAAATAGTAACACAATACAGTATAAATATTGTTTAGCATCATAATACAATGTCATAATGCTATGTGATAATTACATAATTGTTTAACAAGGAAGAGATTACATAGGCAGGCAAAATGACTTTGAAAACGGTTCAGAATAAGTCTAAAAATAACAAAAGAAACCATGCTCAGTGTTTCTTCCCAGGTCCCCCGTTTGTCTCCACTGTCTGCCCTGATCCGGACACGTGACCGTTGTAGCCAATGATTGACTGTGGACAGTGATTGGATGCAGCGGTCACATTTCAGTCAATGACGTCAGTGCTGGAGCAGGAAGTGGAGAGAGGTGAAGAGATGGGGGATCGGTAGGGTGAGTTTGGCTGTTTTCTTTGTCATTTTAATCAGTTGTAAACGGTTTCCAAAATAATTTTATATGGCTGTATAGCCTCTTTAAGATAGAAAAATATTTGGATTTGAGAGTTCTCAGTGGTTGATACCTTTTAATGGCTAACTGAAAAGATGGTAACAAATTGCAAGCTTTAGAGACTACTCATGTTTAGCGATGAGCGAGTATGTCCTGTTAACCCTTTCAGGGAGCATGCTCGGGTGCTCACCCATTATCTTCAGCGTGCTGGGGTGTTAAGTTTGAGTCATGCCCGTGCGCATGATTTGCTGTTGTTTGACAAGTTTAATACATGTGAGGAATGCCTAAGAAACAAGCATTCCTCACATCTATTGAAGCTGTCAAACAGTCGCAAATCATGCACATGGGCGTGACTCAAACATAATGCTCAAGCACGCTGAAGATACTCGGAAAACACCTGATTATGCTCGTAAATGTCGAGTAACGAGCATGCTCGCTCATCACTACTCAGGTCTCTTCATCAGGCATAAACCTGAGTAGTCTCGAAACCTTGCAATTTTTTACCATTTTTTCAGTTAGGTATCAACCACTGAGGACTCTCAAATCTTAATATTTTTTTATCTACTAGCTAACAAGATACAAAGATATATATTTTCCCTTTAAGATAATACACTATCACGCTGCAATGTACAATAATTGTTTAGTATAATAGCAATAAAAATAACACAATGGCCCATTGCAGCCTAGTAATTATAAAACATCATAATAATACTCTTTCATACTGCAATGCAATAATTATATAGCATCACAATAATACTACAATGTCATAAGTGTAATGATACAGTTTATTTGTAAAAAATGGGAATAATAATTCTGATAATAATTGCTTTGCATTAATATATTACACCCAGCAGTGTAATAAATGTGTAGGATGCTGCCGTGTAATATATGTAAAAAAAAATCACAATACACATGGTGATAAATGTACAGCCTCACATCTCAGAAAACATTAATGGTAAAATATTCGTTAAACCTCATCTATGAAGCCCACTGGGTTTTCTTTCTCTTGAAACCTAAATTCCATAGAAGCCTTGTATACTTGTCTTCAGTTCCAAAAACAAAAAGACACCCTATAAAAATAAATGGACATTATTTAATGGCTCAGTCTCATAATCAGCCCCTTCCTGATGTGATGTACATATACTTCACGTGTTGATGAGGAGAAAAACAAACGTAAACACTAAAATTGTGTCTGGAGAGAAGGAGTTAAAAATGATGGTAGCCTTAAAGGGGATGTCCACGACTTTGATATTGGTGACGAGCCTAACACGTAAGGTGACTATAGCTGGGTTTGTGGACCAAACGCTAGGAAGTACAGAAGGCCTGCTGTCTTGGCAGTAAGAAGCTGCTTAAAAAAAAGCAGGTTTTCTGGCGTTTTTGCTACACTTTTGCTGCGTTTTTGTCACTGTACATTTGTCTCTTGTGCACACTCATAAAGGTTAGTGCAAAAAAAAATAAAACTGATTCAACTTCCTCAGGTTTTGGCCCGAAAAATGCAGCAGAACCTGATACCTGCATTTTGGAAGCATTTTTTCAGCGTTATTTGCACTACCCGTTGGGTGAAAAATGCTGCAAAAACGCTGAAAAAATGCTGAAAGAAGTGAAATGCGGCATTTCGCAAAAACCAAAGTATTTGACAAAATACTGCGGGCAAAAAAACAAGCTGTGTGCATAAGATTTCTGAAATCTCATAGACGTTGCTAGTACTGTAAAACGCAGCTGAAAATATGCATAAAAAAAGCATAAAAAACACTGATAAAAATGCTGAAAGAAGTGAAATGCGGCATTTTGCAAAAACCAAGGTATTTGACAAAATACTGTGGACAAAAAAAACAAGCTGTGTGCATATGATTTCTGAAATCTCATAGACGTTGCTAGTACTGTAAAACGCAGCTGAAAATTTGCATAGAAAAAGCATAAAAAATGCTGACAAAAATGCAACGTGTGAACATAACCTTAGTGCCAGAATGAGACATGGGGGGATTGATGAGGGTGAATATTGTTTTATTTTTTAGATTTTTTTTTCAGTCTGGGGCATTTTACTTATAATTTATATTCCCTATACAATTCCTGCAACACACAGAGTTTTCCCCTCCTGCTTTACAGTATACACCTTTCATGGCTCTTCTTTCTTTTCCCGTTAGCAGTGAATTAAATGCTTCTTAGATGATATCATCGTTTACTCACTTTTCAGAATTGCATTGAAAGTATCCAGATTCAGCTTCTGATATTGCTCTTCATAGTCTGACACAAACCTTCTCCCATCTGGAATGGAACATTATAAATTTGTATCTTAGTGGCTTAAAGGGATATTTTCATTTTTAGCATTTACTATATATCCACAAGATAAATGCTATGATATAAATAGCTTTAAGGCAATCACCTATCTACAGAATAAGGATCTACTGACCCCACTTTGCAGGTTCCCAGTCCGGAAACTTACCATACAGTTCAATGGAAGGGAACTTTTACTTACCCGTGGTCCTCTATGTTGAAACCTCTGTCTATACCTCTCTATTGAACTGTATGGACATTTTGGTGGACAGGAATGGGCAAAGAAGTCACCAGAGCCCTGTTCTCCTGATAGATGAATGTTCCTGACGAGGATCCCAAATTTGTCACCTTGTGGATTTGCAAATAAATTTGTAAGAAGGGAACATCTCATAAAGAAAACTAGTAGTTAAAATTGGAGACAAATCTGTTATGTTGTGAAAGCTATTTTGTGCCACGTACGTCTCCAGAAGCATCCAAGGAAACAGTGGAGTTGTTTGCCACCTTCCGCCACTAGACCCGTATCACTACATTTCCAGCACGCGAAAAAAGGCTGTCTTGAATCTGTCAACTCTCATGGGAAAAGGATTGACCTCCCCAGATTCCTGGAAGACTAGGCAAATATCCTTGGTGCCAAAACCTCCTTGAAAATCAGCATTTCTGGAAGGTCTCTTGTGTGTGATACAGGGATGCTCCATCTGATGGCAAAGCCCAGGTTCAGGAGGCATGGAGCGGGTGTGGAAGAGGTGCGGTCAGAAAAGAAAACGTGGCTGCGGGGAAACATTTTCAGCCACACATCAAATGTCCCATCAATG